>NW_010204866.1:0-51844 GCF_000695765.1 Mesitornis unicolor | reverse complement strand
CTGCTGGGCAGAAGTCAGGAGTGGTGATGGATAACTGAAGCTGTTCACCCAGGATGCGAGATCCCAGCAGGTTTTACAAGGTGTAGCAAAACACCTGAGAGCACTCTGGGGAAGAGTTGGAGCAGCTGTGGGTGTTGCAAGGGAAGAGGACCAGGACAAGAAACCTCGGAAGCATCCAGCCATGTGAGGAGCAGTCTCTGCAGCAAATGACACCAATGAAACTGGCTCTTGTTCCTCACTATGGAAACCTTTAGTCAAACAAATATCTTTGACCTAAGGTTGTGAGCAAATTGCACTTTCTTTCTGTGAATTGAAGGTCATACAAGGTGAACCAGCGATCCTTTGGGATCTTAAACTCTGTGAAATGAAGTCAAGGTTGACTGGGACAGCAAAAAAAAAAAAAGGCAATAAGTTGTTATAGATTAACCCTAGGGGCATGGTAGGCAGCTCAGCCCCACGCAGGCACTCACTCACTCCCCTGCAGCAGACTGGGAGAGAGCATCAGAAGGGCAAAAGTGCGAAAACTCATGGGTCAAGACAAAGACAGTTTAATAGGTAAAGCAAAGCTGCATACATAAGTAAAGCAATATAAGGTATTAATTCACTACCTCCCACTGGCAGGCAGGTGTTTAGCCATTTCCAGGAAAGTAGGGCTAAATCACTCATAACATTTACCAGGGAAGATTCACACCATAACTGCAAATGTCCCCCTCTTCCTCCCTCTTTGCCATAGCTCTTGTAGCAGAGCACCATGTCACACGTTGTGGGATACCCCTTTGGTTAGCTGGGGTCAGCTGTGTCCCCTCCCAACACCTTGTGCAGCCCCAGTCCAGTCACTGGCAGGGCAGGGTGAGAGGCAGAGAAAGCCTGGATGCTGTGTAAGCACCACTCAACAAACATCAGTCTGTTACCAACACTGTTTTGGTCAGAGATACAAAACATAACACCATACGGGCTGCTATGAAGAAAATTAACTCAATTTCAGCCAAAAACACTACATAAGTGCATCCTGCTGATTCTATTGTATTCATTTTGGTTTTGTTTTCAGTTGTAGACATTTTCTTTCAAGAGATGATGCAGCTTAAGTGATTTTCCTGCTACTATAATAACTCTAATGAAGTGGCCCAAGTTTGCTGCAGAAAGTAGCACATAGGCAGTTGTAGCTGTGCCATCCCGAGTTTGGGAGCCATCAGCATCAGCTGGCCCAGCACCTTCTGTGTCTCCTTTATTCATCTCACCATTGTGCCTCCCAAGTGATTGCTGCAGCAGTACAACAGACACCAGAAGCCTCCATACTCCAATGGTCCCTGCCTGTTACATACATCTTGTGGAACAGAAAAAAAAAACCCTAAAAAATGGACTTTTTCTCTTTTGTATACCATTAGAAAAACTTGTGGATTTCTCTCAATATCTTTAGGGCAGTTTGCAATGAGATACTTCGAAGGAGAAAATAAATACCCAAACTACTACCTTTCAGCATGTATCAAGGAATCTAACAGCCAGAGCTGTGCTCTGTAATTATGGTATCCAAGATAGATGGACCTAAATAGTTTTTGTATAGATTTCTGAAAGATCAATGTTGCTGCTTCTTTTTTAAGCCTGTCCTATGACAGAGATAGATACATCACAAGAAAAGTTGTGTATTTGGCTGCTGCAGATGTGGGAGAATTTCTGACAGATTCCCTGAAGATACTGAAAGAAGCAATTAGAGCTTTCATTATATTCTCTGACATGTAGGAGTTTAAGACGTTACCTATAAAAGTAGCATACTGGTTTCTTTTATAAAAGTGGTCTCGTTTTTGGAGGAAAAATAATCCTTTAAGTGCTAAGTCTTTGGATACCTAAACTTGTAATAAACAATTTGAAAGGATATTGGTGATGGTGAGTGATTTCTCTTTCACAAACCCCAGGAACAGCAGAAGTGAGGGTCATCATGGCTGCAATCAAGACCTGCTCTTATTTCTGAGTCCTGCTATTACTTACATATTTTCTTGGTTTCTGAGTTTTAACAAGAAATTAAAATGCAATTTGAATCCCACTGTTCTTTTTTCCTCATGAGGGAAATACAGAAGACCAGAAAACAATGTCAGGAAACCCTTGAAATTATTTTTAGACCTGTTCGTTAACGGTTTTCCCTCCCCCGCTCCTGACAAACTCCTGTTGAAGCTGATGACTAAGGATTGCAAGACCTGTCCATTTCTTGTAGCAAGTTTTGCTTT
This sequence comes from Mesitornis unicolor, assembly GCF_000695765.1. Taxonomy (NCBI): domain Eukaryota; kingdom Metazoa; phylum Chordata; class Aves; order Mesitornithiformes; family Mesitornithidae; genus Mesitornis; species Mesitornis unicolor. Next base: position 49,625 of record NW_010204866.1, on the reverse strand, counting down.
TGGCTGAACTGAAGGCCTGGTGAAGTTCAACAGTTCAGTGAAGCAAATAGCAATCCCCTCCCCAAAGGGTAATGCACTGCCCGCATAAAATTGTGATTGTGATTAAAACAGAAAAGTGGTAGCTGGAAAGAATCGAAATGCACATTTTCCCCTGTCACTGTGCAGTTTTTGCACTTAGCAGACAGCAGTTTCATGCACGCTGTAAATCCATCTGTGTGTCTCCAGGCCAAAAGAGGAGGTCCTGCCACTGTCTGCTTGTAGCCCTGCTGTCTCCCTTGAGCAAGCATTAACTGATTGGCCAGAAAATCTACCCGACCAAAAAAAAGCACAAAGAACTGAAAGAACAGTTGTGGTTTGGCTGACAGTGTGGTTGCACAAGCGGTAATGCCAGTGTCAGCAACGCAATGGGAACGTTCACCCGGGGTCACTGGGATGGCAGGATAACTGCTTCTTGGTGGCCACAGAGCCTCCAGGTGACTTAAACAATTTGTGAAAGCAAATCCTGAAATACAGTCAGGTAGGAAGACTTAGAAGTTGGTGATGTGAATTACTGGGGACATAAGTAGTGAAAGAGCATAGCCCCTCAGGAATTCAACAGTGGATGCCAATTAAAGGATCAAAGAGCAAAATTCAAATGCCAAAATTAGGTGATTATATTTGCAACAGAAAATGATTAGAATAGCGAGTTGTTAATATATGCAGCTAGAAGAGAACTTTAGAGAAATAATGGGTAAGGGCGAAGTAAAAATAATTAAAATTATATTTAATGAGGGAAGCAGGAAAGCAGGTTAGTACTGTTTGCTCTCCGAGGAAATGAGAAGGAAGATAAATGAGAGTGAATAAAGAAGATAAAAAAGCAAAAAAAATAGTTAATGGTGGAAAAATGAAAATCACTAATTTGTTTCCTTTGTCTAATGGTATTATGAAAAGAAATAAGACAAATATAATTGTGACATTAGGGAAGTTTCATATTTCTTGATGATACATCAGTCTCAGTTCTAGCAGTATTTGATCATCTGGATAGCTGTCAGTAGGTAAATCCTTTGTCAAAATTAATCAGCTTTAAGAAAGCAAGGTTTAAAAAGCTGTTCTGTAGAGGCTCATCTGTAGGGGAGGTAAAGTTTGCTTTCTCTGGCTGTATAGGACCATATTTCTGCCAATATGTTGTGGAAAAGCTTCTGGCTTATTCTTGCTCACAGAAAAGGACACAACAGTGCATTGTTCTGTATAGTTAAACTACTGACCTAAGCATCTGTTGCAGTCAGGGAGGAATTTATTGATATATTAATATCAATGCCATAGGGAATATAGAGAGTCCTTACTCTTAATATTTCTGGTATTTATATGGGGCTGGTCAAATGTAACCAGTAAGTTCCTCCAATTGTGCAAGCTTTACAATCTTCTGTGTGCATGAGGAGGGTGGAAGTCCTGAGACAGTGCTGATGGCATGGAGGGAGGCAGTGCCAGAACTGGGGACAGAAAGAAAAGCTCTTATTTCCTGGCTATGATGTTTTTTATTAACAAACTACATTTTTTGGGGAAAAAATGATACAAATGTAACTGGGAGATTCAAATAGCAAAATCAGTGCACTCTGATAAATTTAAAACTATTAACATGAGAAGCCAGTGGGAGAAATTTCATGGCAGAGTGAGTGCTCAGCTGTTAGCACAGCATTTCTTGGAGGTGGATAAAATCCTTCTTTGCAGACACACTAAAGTGGCCCACATGGCTACAGACACTTTTCCATAGCTCATGCCTGTGCTCCCAAGAGCTCCTTACACCCTGAAGTCTCACTACATGAAGAAGGTATCTTCTTCATCAGAGGAGACCATGAGTTTCCAGCAGTGTCTGGCAGTATGCTTGGCTGCAGACAGTATAGTACAGTCATTGATGTACACGTGTATTTGCTCAGCTCAAATCCTTAGAATGTGCATCTTGTTTTTACCAGAAGCTCAGTAGCTCTGCTTATCTCCTAAGCACCAGATGGCTCCACAGCTCAGACTTCCAGCAGTGTGAGCTGCCAGTTGCTGCCTGCCAGCTGGGGAGGAAAGCTGGAGCGTGGCAGCCTTTGCAAGGACTGCTTCTTTCTGCTTTGTTCCACAAGTTTCTTTGGAGGTGGCCGGTTGTCTTCTCCACACTCTTGTAGCAGTTGGCGCCTGTGCAGAGGCCTGTTTCAGGCTAAGTCTGACGTCTTCAGAGAAGCTTTTTGGTGCTTCCAGGCAAACAACCTACATGTATTTGAAACACAGTCATTCACATTGGTCTGTTTGTCCATTAAGAACCAACATGTGGGAGGAGGGAGAATAATTAACATGAAACTCATGAAGCACTTTCCTTGAGCTTTGTGTATATATTTACCTGGTGGTTTCTTGTCAGTGTTTTATTTCACGACTCTGAAGGAGGATAAAGACCAGCACAACATACTCCTAACCCTCTTAGCTTCACTAGAATTATGTAAAATTTATACTCCTCATGTTCTAAAATACAATTAAAGATCCAATTTGATCTCTCCATGGTCTGTCTAGAGTCTCTCTGCCTGCCGCAGAATATTCATATTAATATATAATTAATACTAATTAAGGTAGGTTAGCAAAGAACCCAGAAGGCTTTAATGGTGGTTAGGTGTCTCTGAAGAAGCAGAAAGCTTGTAAAGAGAAATTTATTATTGTCTTTCTTGCTAAAGGGGCTTGTCAAGTGTGAAACCATCTTGTCACACAGAAATACAAGTGTGAAAACCACAGGCTTTAGCAATAACGATATACATGTGCATATGTATATATATGCATATGTGCACATATATGTGAACCTTATCAGAGATCTTCTACAAGAAAAATCTACAGTGTAATTTCCTGTTTAGGAGTAAAAGAACTAAGGGGCTTTCAGTCTTAAATAATATATATGCACACAAATACTTTCAATTAAAAATAGCAAACATTATCAAACTAGAATAAAATATTTGATCATTTCAGACAAAATCTGCAGGAAATATTAGACCACATTAGTGAGTTGGTCTGTGCACAGTTACATTATAATGTTGGCACATTGATGGCTTTCTGTAATTTTAGCTGAGATCCTAAATTTGGATCTCCTTGATTTTAAACCTACAGGAGCATTTCTTTTTTCTTATAGCTCACAACTGAATTTACTTGCTAGGTTAAATAACTTAAATATTACTGTGTTCAGAAAAAGGAAGCAAGAGAGAGTTGGCAGCTTGTGGATGATTGTCTCTGTGTACAGTTCTATGGTTGCTAGAAGTCTACAATGCTGTTAGTGATAAAGCAAAGATTTTTTTATTTTTAATGCATATGAGCTGTAAATAGTGTGCTATATGAGGCATTTGTTACAAAGCTGAACTATTTTGTCTTCAGTAATCAATCTTTTGCTGTTATGGCTCTGGGTAATATTTTTATAGGGCAGAGTGTGCCACCTGACTGTGAGAGGTTTCTTCTGTTGTCCTCTGAAGCTGTGGGTGTTAGCATTTCTCAGAGACAGGATACCAGACTAGATAGAAACACAGGAACTGCTAGGTCAGATCAGCCTACAGACTTTAAAAATACGGTGAGAATATTTTTAGCCAAGCCTCAGCACAGCTCTCACAACTATACTCATAATAGCATGTGACAAAATTTAGGCTTGATTGCAGTTTCTAATTATCATGATACTGTTTTTCATCTGCAATAGTATATTTTTGCAAACATGGGGAATGATGAATGTAGAATAATGTTCACTTTAAAACAGGTTTGCCACTTAGAGAGAGGAAGAGGTGTTGAGGTTTGTACGCTTATGAAGCACAATTCCTCTCATGCTGCATTTGGGACTGCTAAGTTCATCCCATGAACCCTCAGCAGTTCTCTGCCTTTCTCAGGCCTTTTTCCATGCTCCTGCTGATTCCCATAAATATCCAGGAGATACTGAATCATTCCTATTGAGTCTGGCTCCCATGCACAACTCTTGCACATTCCTACTAATGCATTTATTGGCCTTCGGAGATTAAATGAGTCACAAATAGCATATATAGCCTCAGGAGAACAATTCCTCTGTTTTGCTTCTGTCTAGACCAGGGTTTAAATAGTTGAGTTCACACTGAACCAATTTCATACTACTGGTATTAAAAAAAGTCAAACAGGACCTCTACAGTCATTGGACTGACTTGATTAGTTTAAAAACTCAAGAGACTTGTTTATAACTAATACATTTTTGTTGCTTTTCTGGGTGCAAAATCTTCAGCTTCTCCTGTCTTGTGTCTCCATGCAGTGTCCTGAGTCCAGCAGCTGAGCTCCTGGGAGAAATGCCAAATGTACAAGACATGGTAAAATAATGAATTGAAAATGCTGCTAACTGGGCCAATCTAATTAATACCCTCTAAACCCAAGAGTTTACAAAATGAAGCATGTAATTAGAAGTAATACCAGTCCTTTGAAATCCTGGCCTTCAGAGGCATGGCTGTTATGTGGTACAACTAGAAAACCAGAATCATTAATAATATATTAATAATAGATTAGTAATAATATTAAAAAAAAGGAAGATAGCAAATGGAAAGTACAAGGCTTGGGAGTCTTTGATGACAGTGGGAAGAAGTGCCTAATGGTCAGTGCTCTTGTGACTGTGTTCAGTGAGTTGTGCACATTGAGTGTGGGAGCCAGTATAAGCTGAGTTTCTTTGTGTCTTGGCCCCCTTTTTTACTGTTTAAGCTATGAACCTTCAGCCTGAGAAATACATGTCCCAGTTCACAGGGATCCAGTGGGCTTAGAGTTTCCCATCTGGAAGGTGCATTGGGTATTGCTGGCAGGAAGCTGTGACATCCTTCATAGCTTCAGTGGGATTTAATGGAGGCAGAGGTTCCTTCTTGGGCTGCAAAGGCTTAGGCTATGAGTGCTTGAGTGGCAGCAAATTGGGTCAAGATTTTCCTTTTGAGGGAGAAATCCTCTTGGCAGGATAATTGGGAGTAGAAATCAGTGGTGTAATGGTATTTTCTTTTTGACATCTCTCAGTGCATAGTCTGCACTAAGGTTCAGTATCCTTGAACTGGCATGGTAATAAACTATGCACAGGGAAAACCCTGTCTTTGGCTATCTTTGCTGCAGCATCCTCTGTTTCTAGGATGCATGGAAAATACAAAAAGATCCAAACAACCACGGGCTTTTTCTCCTCTCTCAGTCGCTGTCTTTTCCACACTGGATCCCCTCAGTTCAGAGACCACCTACCTGCCTGGTCTGAAAGGGGAGCTTTGCCATTAACTTTGCCCGTGCAGTTGCTTGGCAACACAAGGTACAGATCTAAACAAAAGGACAAAGGAAAATGATTTAATTCACAAGACAGCCTGAACAGCTTTGGAGGTAGTTACTTGGTAGTACTCTTTCTGTGGTTTGGCTCATGATCCAAAATTTTGCTCGCTAAACAGCGTGACACCCCCAGTTATCACCAGCATGCTGAAAAAAACCCTTGTTGCAGACACACATATGGCTACAGAAAAAAGAGTGTTTCCTGGCTTGGCTCTTGCTGTCTGGGGAGGAGGTGTAAATAGATCAACAGAAAAATGCAGCTTGGTGGCATATGTTCCCCCCACCCCGAGGGCTCTGACGGCGGAGTCCTCAGCTTCTCTACGCAGAGTCGCACCCTTAGCATGCGTCTGCTGCGACCCCGCATGTCCCCGCTCCTCTCGTCTCTGGCCAGGGAGTAAACATGGGTGGCTGATTCATTCACGTCTCCTTGCTGTCCCCAGTGCCGGGTGACACGTCTCATTATGTACTGCGGTGGCACTTGGCACGTCCACTCAGTGCTGGAACGAGATGCAAGTCCTCACAAGGCATGTAATGTATGCGCTACCGGTGCCAAAGTGGAGCCTATCTCTTGTAAAACGGCTTTGATACATCGATAAATGGAGCTAGCTGACAAAAATTCCTTAACAATGAAGTATCATTTCAAAGCCAATATTTTTTTAGAGTGCTGAAGGTACAAGGAGCCCTAATGACTAACAGAGAATCGTTATGTATGCAGGTGAAAAAGAAAGATGACAAGGATTTTAAATCAATCTATCACATTATGCATTTACCTGCCAGCAGTGAGTTTCTCACCCCTTTTATTTTCCACTGCCAAATACCACAGATTCAGGCTGGTAAGCAGAGCATTTGGGGGCAGAATTTACATTAAAAATGAACCTTTTACATAAATTATGACCTCTTTTGTTTCCCTGCTGACTGATGCACTTTAGCTGTCACATGCCCATTGTAGAGGGACTATTCTTTCCCTGATGTGTGCATGTAATTCTCATTAACATCAAGGCGACTTACAAGTACTCATTTGGGAAAGGCAGAACCCAAAGTGCCTCTAAATGCTTATGACAGGGGTGCCCAGATTGCCAGGTTCTAGAAACCACAAATCCAAAATTTTCATCTGGCTGAGTCTCTCCATCCCCAGCGACTTCCTCAGCCCCTCTGTGAGTCCCACTGCCCTAACTCAGACATTAACCCAGATCCTGCTGCAATCCCCCCTCTGCCTCCCCGAATCCTCCCAACAACCTGAACTGTCTCTCCCAAACTCCCACCTCTCCAAATAACCTGGGCAATCAGCTGCCAGCCCACCACCTCTGCTGTAGATCCCTGCGGATGTCTGGCAGCGGCTGTGGCACCCAAAGTGTTTTACAATCTGCTGTCTCCTTGCATGTCTGGTGGAGCTCCTTGAGCTGGAGAGAGGCAAACACGTGTGAATCATCCCTCCTGCTTCCAGAAGGCCTCCATGAGCAAAGGGGCCTCCTTACCAGCTGCAGCCTTCCCTGTCCTGTGGTTTGACCTGCTGTTCTCCTCCTGGCTCCAGCACATCTGGTGTAAGAAAATGAGTGCAGTCTGGGGGTGCCGGCAAACTGTGTGTGGATCACAAAAGGTGGTTTGGACACCCTGCAGCTTGGTCCTGAAGTGCTGGGACTGCAAAGTGAAGGTGCCACTGTGGGAGGTTAGCTCTGAAAGAAAGGGGGAGCTACTCGCACTTTGAGAAGTGCTTTTGCTTCCACACACAGCTAGCACGACCTCTGCATTAGGCACGAGCAGGGAATCTGGCTGTTGGCAGCTTCTCTCATTCTCAGATCCTCTTGTAGCCTGAGCACTGCCACAGAAGGTGTGGAACCAAACTTGAGTCTCCTGCAGATGTGGTGGGACTGGTAGGTGGAGAAGGAGTGGAAAAACTGGAGTTATTCCAAGAGCAAGGGAGTAATGTCTGTAACTCATTCCTTGGTCTTGGTGTGTGAAAGATCACAGAGACTTCTTGGGTCCTCATTTGAATAGGACTATCGCCTTTCTTTTGTGACACCTCCCTGTATCAGCATAAAAATGAAAAATAGCCCTACTAATAGTCTAACTAATGTTAGAGGAGCTTAGAGCATAAAAATACTTCTAAATAATTTATCTCTAAAGGCAGTCAGCCCCTATTCCAGCCTTCCAAGAGGCTGAAGACTAATCACAACAATAAAGTAATGCACAAAGTAACAAGATGTCTACAACATGATATAGAGGAGGGAACTGGCTCACTGAGGAAAGGAATATTGCCTGCCAGTGGCACTGGTATTTCTTAAAATTAGAAGTCATGAAAGAAAGAAGTATGGCAAAAACGCAGACATGGATCATTGCTTCACCTTTGGGAAGATGTCTTCAGTGGCTCTGTGCAGAAGGGAGCAGCAAGATAAGCGCTCCCTGGATCACCTGGTTGAATACTGAGTCCAGGGTGTTTCCAAGCAGCATGGGCTTATTGAGCACCTGGGGTTTAGATGTGTTCAGAAGGCACTTTTTCATGTACAGAATTTGCTCAGTATGAAGCCTTGTGAATCTATCAGCTTTTGCAAACCTGAAATTAAAACAACAAAACAAAACACACCTCTGGCTATTTTATAATCTTCTATAAAAATGAATCTGGGCACATGCAACTTCAAGTTAGACATTTGCCTCCTGCCAGGTAACTGAATGCATTTAGTTTCATAATGTGCCAGAGTCATGTAAGTTCAACAGGCCTAACAATGCACGTTATAGTATAGTTTACTCTGTAATTATGTAGTTATTTGCAGTGAGAAACATATTTTTCTTTTTTTTTTTTTTTCCCTTCTTGATATCTCCTTCTTGGGCACTAAAGTTCTTTGGCAAAACGTCTTCTTTTTAATGGCAGAATGGGTAGGCAAACTGAGGGTGGCAAAACATGCTTTTTAGAGAGTGAAACTGGCAAGCGCCTGACAGGTCGTAACGGTATTATGTGGCACCACTTTCGGGCTGGTAAACATGTGCACTTCTTAGTATTTGCTTTCATGTGGGGAGGGGGTGTAGTCTCAATATTTAATGTATGTCACCTAAGGGAAACAGAGCCATCATACTGGTACAAAGTGGTATCTGTGCTGAGACTAGTCTGCTTTTCAGTAGTTCTAAAATATAATAAATCACATTCTCTGTGCTTTCTCCTTACCAGCAGTATTCTCTCTACAAGTTCAAATATCTTTCAACAGTTGTTTCTTATGCCTGAAGAAGTGAATAAAAAGATAAGCAGTTAGATGTGAGGGAGGATTAAGGCTGTGGGAGTGGTGAGCGATGCATATGTTGACATTTCAACTCTAATTAACTAAGAAGCCTTGAGTCAGTGATGGCATGTAGCTACATGGCTGCTGGATCACACCAGGGATTCACCTTTTCCTAAGATATCCATCCAAGAATTGTGAACTGAATTGCCATCTGGGGATGTCCATCTCTACTCACAGAAGGATGGTTGGCTTAGACCTCACTTTTGGATGACTAGAGAGGATGAAGACAAATCCTGCTGCTGTGACTCAGCGCTTGATCTCTTTCTCTGGTGTTTTGCAGGAGGATGCTAACTCACTTCTTTCAAGTTTCCTGCTTTCAAGCCTCTTTCCTTCCTTCCACCCTTGTCCTCTCCTCTTTCCTATGATGTGCCTGGGTGACTCTTTGGCAAGAGACAGCAAATTACCAAGGTTTTTGTTTCAAGAATAACGTCAGGGTTTAAAATCAATTGTATGTGGTGGAAAAAAATGTGACTTCCATTTTGTGTGTTGCTTCATTTTCTTTTTGGTGAAAGAATGATAGCCTGGTGACTATACTTACCCACATGATTCAGAGCCCTTTCCACCCTAAGATCAACTGAATTGTGACCTTGGGTCATACTCTGTTCATTTCCACTACTAGGAGGTTTACCACCTATAGGCTACTGACATAGGAGTGTTAATGGCAGAAGTTTTGTAACTTCCTCATTACAACCCTGCCCCCAAGAAATCTACTCCTCTGAAAGCTTTTGTGTTTAACTAGTTAGGATTTTCAAAGATCAGTAAACAAAGCTGCAAATACTGCCTACCTTTAACACACTCAGGATTTTGGCTTCACCCTTTCTGTCACCCTGAGTGGGAAATCTCTGTCCTCTCTGTAATTCATAATGAAGTCACTGCCCCTCCCCCCACAACCCCGTATAAATTTGTCCAGTACAATTTTGAAGTGATAACTTGGCTCTTGCCCGCAGTACAGATGATGCCCTTCCAAACTAATTTTAGTAGTGGATGCTGAGCTCCATGAATGGCTACATCATCACACTCAGTGTGGGATCAGAGTGTGAACACAACTGCCTGCCTCAGATGATTTGAACAAGTAAATGATGTGACACTTTAGTCTTAAGTAGTTGCTTTGATGTTATATTCCTTTTATGGAAGAGGCTTTCTGTATTTGAGGAGTGCCTTTTTTGGCACTCAAATGCAATGGGAGAATTACTGCAGCAGTTCAGTGGGAGCAGGCAACGGTAATGTCAGGAGCTAGAAGGAAGGAGAACTATACCCAATTGAATCCAGACAGGTGGACCTGTGCCAAGCTAGAATTTAATTAAAACACTGGGATTAAATCCACTTTTCTAATAGCACCCTCTTTAATTAAGTGCTAAAGGCAGTAATATGACTAAGCTGTGTATCTCCTTGTTAGGCCTTCAGTGCAAAGTTTTCAGAACAGAGACACTTGAACATGTACACTGAATAGTTAGATAAACTGGACAATTTGCGACATTCAAATGCTCTGTTTCACTGAAAAGGCAACAGTGTTGGTGACAACTGGTTCTATTTCACAACCTAAAGAAAACAAGAGAAACCATCATCCGTACAAAGATCAAGACATGTTAGGAAACTAGAGTCAAACTCTTTGCTTAATGAACTACTTCACTTTTATTTAATCATTCTGTCCACGTAGAATCTATGGTCACATATGAAATATGTAGTATTTTAAGTGCTCTTCAGTAACTCTTTCAATATGCTTGAATTTGTGTTCAAGCAGGTTTCAAAACAGGCTTTAAAAATACTCTTACAATGTCAAACCCCTGCTTTATGGGATCGTTTAATCTTGTTTGGCTGACAAGATATGTTTTTATTCAGTTTACAGGGATAGCTTGTTTTAAAGGTCTAAAAATATCCATGATCTTTGGAATATTATTTCTCTGAGTTGGACCTGTGTTGCTCTTCAGTGTTTGGAAAAGCGTGAAGTCTTTGCAATCAAATGATAATGATGTATTGGAAGGAGGAACTTGAGCTTCTAGCAGCTGCACTGGAGTTCAATTACTCTAGAAATGAGAAGGGATTTAAAAAGACAAGTCCTGTCACTACCAATGACTGTCAAATACATTTTACAGTCATACAGTTTTGTTGTGTGTGGAATATTGAGAGGATGCCAAATCTTACAGATGTATTTTAAAGTACTGCTTATTTATGCTGCTGTACATGATGACCACCAGGTTCTTGGGTCACAAATCTTGGACAAATCCTATGTGCATGTTAATCAGTTGCCTTTGTTTCCATTCTTTCCAGTGAAATGAAGAACAGAAGAGTTTAAAAAAAACCTGAAAACTGCTGAATGATCACAACATGTTTGCCAATGGCAAACAAGCCAGCAAGTTCTTGAGCCTTTGGCTTATACTTGTTATAGGCATAAGAAATTTTAGCTGGCTAAAGTAGGCCTTTGTCTTAGCACTAGAGCTAAAAGATCACTTTGACCTCTACGAAGTGAGAAGAATGGACCACGGAGGGATATGTGTATACAGATGTTCAGGACGGGTATAAGAAGAATAGGCCATGGTGGGATATGTGTATACAGGTGCTTAAGACAGGTATACGAAGAATGGGCCATAACTTTTCTTTTCTTTCTATGTCAAAAATCATATGGGGGGAAGGAAAATCATATGGGGGGTAGTTCAATGTCTTATGTGGGGTGATAACGGGGAACCAATCAGGGTGAGGGGAGTAGTAAAAGGTGATCATCTTATGCATATTCATATGATTCTGCTATTGTTAGAGAATGTATAAATAGTCTGTGAAATTGTTTGGGCATCAGAACACAATTTGAGGGTCTTCCTCTGTGTTCCCCAGCGCTGCAAATAAAGAAGTGCCTGCTTATCTGCAACTGAGTAGATAAGTTTTTCTCGTCGTGCTTGCGACCTCGCCAACATACTGAATAGTAATTTACAGCAGGAGTTGAGTATTGGAACTGATTTGGGGGAGAGGAGGAGAGTTGCCTTCTAACATTTCTTTTGTATTGAGAGAAATAAGCTCTCACAGACAGTAATTCAGAACAGATAAATTGGACTCACTCAGTTCTGTGAGTTAGGTGCCTAAAGTGAACCAGTATCTGTATGCAGTTAGGCACCACACAACATGTCTAGCAATCAGAAGTTATTTCAACTGCTTGAGGAATGAGGAGCTGTCTCTTTGGTGTGGCATGAAAAAATCAGAATAAACTTTACCAAGATGGTGATTTGTATGGTATATACTGAGGCCTGTCCCATTTTCCCACATAAATGCAAAACGAAGGAAGACATGTCATGACTTTTGTTAAAATGCATATTCAGATAAGAAATGTGAGTTTTCTTAATAAAAGGCAATCAGAAAAGATCTTGAGATTCACTGCAAGCACTGTGATGTCAATAACAATACCTACAGTAATGCTTACTAACACTTCTGATAGTTTCTTCCAGGTCATTTCAAGATTCTGTCAGGTTTCATTAATACGTTCCCTAGAACTTCTTCTGTATCGAAAGCAGACAGTGATTTTGGGTCATTCTTCATGCTGCCTGTCATGGACATAAGTGTGTTTCTTGCTGAGAAAAATACTTAACAAACCATCTAAAATAATGGTTTAAAATGCAGGGGAAGTTATGAAATACTGCTATAAGTTGCAGAAGTTTGAGACTTCCTAGAGACAATGAAGAGCTGCACTTCTGAAATATATGTTTTTTATTTTTATAGTCAGAGGGAGTACCAGAGAATAAAACTATAGGCAGACCAAATCTCTGAGGAAAAAAAACAACCAGCTTCGTGTGAAGTTATACATGTCAAACAGCATGAAACCAAAACATGAGATGAGGAAGTGAGAAAATGAATAGATGACTGTGAGGTAGGTAACGATCAGTCTAAACTGCAGCACTGTAGGAATACACTGTAATTAGCTTGTAGCAGCCAGAGCTAAACCAATTTAAGAAGCAAATGTAACAAACCTATAAAAATCCAGGTTTCATTCTTGGTCTTAGACTCTGAATAAAGACACAACCAGACCCAAGTCTGCCTAAGTATGGGGGTAGGATAAGACTTCTTTAAGGCATATAATAACTCTTTAGGTAGCAGTGGATGACCCAGTGATAAAGGAGCCAATGTTTGACCTACCTTCACACTGTATATTCGCCTCTGAAATTGAACCAGTGGGTTTGGAGAGTCCTACTCTAACCTAAATGATTAAGTTTCACTTCTGCTAGACGGTTAGTATGTGGACCAATGCTTTCAGATGTCAAAAGCAACTATGATGAAAATCAGTAAAAGCAGTTCAGATCTTTGCCCTTGGAAAAACAACAACAACAAAAATAACCACCACTAGTTTGATCATAGTGAGACTTAATTAGAAAATTTTATTGACTTCATTTTATCCATCTAAAATGTAGGTCTTCAAATCTGAAATATTAATTTAAACTATTTTATAGACAAGAGAAACTGGTACTCTGAGAGGAAATTTCACCCTATCCTCAAGTAGGTGTTTGAAACAGTGGATACAACTCACACTTCGCAGATGATGTCCAACTTAACAAAAGGTAGATAAACTGAATGCTACCCTTGAAAGCCAATTGACTATGCCTGTAGTAGCATCCCATACTTTTGATGTATTGATCATCACCAGCAACAGCTCTGGAAAATACAAGAAACAGTGCAATAAAGGCACTTGATGAAGACACTGGGTTCAGAGCCATCTACGCTCACAGCAGCCACATTACAGCTCCCGTCTGTGAGGTAGGAATGTTCATTTTCTGCATCTTTTAATGTTGTTTCACACTATGGGCCCACAATTTGTTATCCTGTAGGCACAGGATGTAAACATTAAGTACAAATTCCTTTAGTTTAAAAAATACTATATGCGTAAAGTAGTAGGGGAAAATATTTGCTGAATATTAAAGTTTCTCTCTTTAGCCTGCAAAATCTGAGCTAGGAAGCGAGCTAGAAGAGCAACATAAGAGCAGCCTGAAAATACTTCTGCCTGTAGAGATGCACTTTGCATTTCCAAGTGCTTTACACTGTCACATGAATCCCCAAACCTGACTACAACCTTCAGATGTTTAATGATCACACAGACCTTTACCTTTAGGCAAACCCTCTGTTCTATAGTACTTTCAGTGCTTCTTCACCTTCTGTTGCAGAATCACAGTTGCATCTCAGGAGATATGTGTGTATGTGTGCTTACTGTATTTAATACGCACACTATATGTTATTGCTTAAAACGTATATATTGGTGATCATCAGCAGCTCCAAAAAAAGCCAGCAAAAAGGCTGAAAGCTCTAATGCCATTGGTGTCTAATGAAGCCCCTTCAGCAATTATGTGCTGATATGAAACCACAAAGGTCAGATGTATGCTGAGCTGTGCATTATATTTGAAGCCCAGAAGAAATGGCAATCTATATTAAAGTTCACAGCCTGTATGAAATAAGACTTGATTAAAATAATACAAGTTGTTAGCTCTGAGATGGTTCTTTATGTGAAAAGAACAAAACTCACCACACATAACTGTGCAGTATAAAACTCACTGATATCTTCTCGTGTGCATTTAAAGCAGTGCTTAGCATTGTAATAAAACACATGGTTCAGTTATAATGTGGGGTCAGTAATGCAAGGAGCAAGAAGAATAGCGTTAAATTAAAGAAAATGAGAGATCTGACTGACTATCAGTTTAGCGCTATTACTCATGATGAGAATTAAAATGAAGTTCACGACCCCATCTACTCTGCCTCTACTCTCTGCTCCTTCGTGTCCTTCATCAGAAAGCACTTCCTCAAGGAGATTCATAAATCCACAGTTTTCTCCAATGAATTGGCACACACTTATTCTAACTGTTCTAACACCATACTTCTATAAACAGAAAAAGAAAAGCTGCTACTCTGAGGCAAGTTACTACGCCCTTTGCTTGTGACCGGCAGATGTTTGGTATTTTTCTCTTAAACTAGGTAGTGACATCTTCACAGTGTTTCTTCAGTCTGTCTATATAGCGCTATACAGATTTACATTATTACATACAGTACATAGCAAAGAAGACCCAAATAGTCCTCATAATGCGCATAACCCATTTATTACCCATAGTAATAAGCTGGTACCAGTTTATTTCAGTTTGGAGAGTAACTTGATCTTTTCCAGAAGGCACTACCACTTAACTTTTCATAAGCAAGAATACTAACACAATCTTTGATAAGACACTTAGGCTATAGAGAAATCCATCTTTTGCAGTAATAGCTATTAAGAGCCATAAACTAATTGTGGATAATGGCCTACCATTCAGCAGCAGTAATTCAGCCACTTTATCAAGATATATGGATTTAAGCTGACCACTTCAAGACCTCACTATGCATGAAGAAAACTGAATAGACTGTGAAAAGACTTGTTAAAAGTAGCAAAGATGATCCTTAGTTGCCTACAGATTATGGCATTGAAATAAGAGTCTAGATTTCAAGTGAACTTTCAAGGACCTCCTGTTGCAAAAAAGACAGTGAGGAGAAACAACCATCAGGCAATGAGGGGCTGGGGCAGCAGAGCAGCATCAGCTGAGAAAATGGGAGGTCTGGTCCAACTGGACTTCCTAAGCTGATAAATGGGAACTTGGGTGCCCTGCACCATGCAAGACAGCGTGTCTGGGGAAACATGGCTTATTTGGCAGGCCTTGTCTTAAGAATAAGGCAGGCCAAAGAAATGCAAAAGGAAGATAATATGGCTTGCAGCAAGAAAAAATACATCTGACTATGCAGGTACAAAGTGGTATCGCTTACCGCATGTAACTGTTCATAGGGCATGCAAGGGAGATGGTGTTGAAGGTCACAGATATTTCACACAAAGAGTGGTGGCAGCCAACTTCTCCTTGCCTTGGTCTCAGAGCAGCATGGCAACTGTAGGACATGAATTAGTCAACATGAGCTGTAGGTGGGACTGAGTTGTAGTCGAGCTCATTCCTTGCTTTGCCTCCTATCTTCTGAGGCCTGTTTAAAAGAGAAACTAGTAGAACCTAGAAAAAGAAGGTCCTTTCTGAGCTACTTTTAACACTGTTTTCCTGTTGTTCTTCTATTTTGTCAACCATGCTTGAGGTAAACCAATACCTTCACAGCCTGCCTACTTTGATAATCCTGTGCTCCCATCACTTTGCAGAGTGGTTAAGCCTTTCCATGTGTTACAGCATAGTTTTCAGAGGGCTCCAGTGGCTGTCTCCTTACTGCTTCCCAGACATCTCAAATACCACCTTCAGCCAGTCTGGTGGCTTTACTCTTCACTCCAGAAAAACACATTTCAAAATAAAAAAGAAATTTAATTCGTGTGCATATTCAATGGGTTCTTTTAGTCACATAGAAAGTGGGCACATCTATGCCTTCATTTTAGGTTTTCTCATTTTTTTTCCCCTTCCTGATATTGCTATGGGAAACAGTCCTATTAGAAGGTCAAAAGGAGAGAAAGATAAAACACTGGGGTCTAGTTAGTAGTCTCAAAAGGCAAAATGAGAGTGACCCACTCTGGTATGCTAACAGTTATGAGGCTGGTAAGTAAATATTTAGTAGGAAGATTGGTATCAATATTTAATTAATGAATTAATGCAAAGATATCAGACCTGATGTGGAAAACATTGAGTCTCCCTGAAAGGTAGATTATTTGTTAAAGGTGTAGTGTCTGGGTCCTTAACACAGACAACACAGCCCTGGCAGAGATGTGGAAAAGGAAGGGTGGGATGAGCTGGGCTGCTCTTCTCTCTTCTGACATGGGGTATGTGTGGCACCGGGTGGGATGATTTCATGGTCTGCATGCCTTAGAAATGCACAGGGAGATGTTTATAAAAGTATTTGAGCAGTGAGAGAAGCATGAATTGCACTGAGGGAAAATAAAACAGTAGTTCAGCCCAGGCAATTTACTTCTGAAGCAAACAGTATAAAATAACGTGTTACAGAGGAAAGGGAATAAAGGTGCTCACAATGAAAATGATGCATGAAGAATGCCAATCTTATAGTCCTGAGATGCTGTCTGGGTCTTCAAAGACACATCCACACCTGTTGCCCCTTTGACTGTAGAAACTGACCATTTGAGTTCAGGTAACAGATGGGTTGGTACCCCCACTCCCTTCTTCCATGCCTGAGGATGTAAAAGTGCATGACAGCTGCCAGAGACATTTCTGTGATGCAGACATTTTTTGAGAATTGTGAAGGGGTTTTTTTTTGTGAGGGAAAGATGAAAGAACTGAAGATGGGAGTTTTCTGAAAATTCCCTTTGCAGATCATGTCGCCTGAAATGCTTGTTTCCTCAGGCAAGCCCTTCATCCTCCAACTTCTCATCATTAAATCCCTCAGTCTTTGTCATGGCAACACCTGCCAAACCTCCTCACTACCTTCTCCCCTTGAGAACACTGCCTGACCTCTGTTTGGTACCAACGATGCTTCAGTAAAACAGCAATTCCTTTTTCAATCGGACCTGCCTCACCCATTAGGGAAACACAATGGCCTGTAATAAAGCATGGAGCATGGTGCACAGTGATGCTGTACAATGACAGGGACACGAATCAAATGTCTGAGAGATGAATAAAAGCAATGTAAATTTAAATAGAAGAATATGATTATTGAAGGTGGAATTAGGTTTGGACACATGATAAGACTCCATCCATCTGTGAAAAATGCCAGAAGATTTTTTAATGAGATTTTCAGTTATAAACATTGAAGCACCATCAGTCCTGAGGTGACAAGATTAGAGTTTGATTGTGTGTAGCTATGAAAATAGAAGTGTATATGGAGAGCTGGCGTACTGTAGAAAAGCAATTAGGGTCTACAAGGGGACTAATCGGCAAATAAAACAGCTATACAAAGTATCTCATGGCAAAAAAACCTAGATACACTTGGTTATAATTTAACAAACACTTGTAGATAAAATTGTTGTTATGGGTGACTTGAGGCATAAAATGGTATTAAAGAAGAAATTAAAGCTATAATAAATTAATGTTGCTTGAACCAATATGCTGTTAGGCATAATACATTGCAAAGGACAGGACAATTAAGGAACAGGAAGGAAATTACTTCTGGGATCTAACATCTAGATGCCAAGATCTGAAAATCAAAATCAACTTTGACATTTGACTTTCAGAAAGTGAGTTAGGAGAGTCGACTTAGAAATGGACTAATTGTATATAATAAAAGATGTACAAGGATCAAAGTTAGAACTACACTAGTATGCACCTCTCGAGTCCTCATGTGCCTCATAAAAGGTAGTTTATGAGAACTCAGGAGCCTTCATCTCCACTGAGACTGGCAGCATTGGTCCAGTGGGCAGATTGATACAGGTAGGCACTACGGTCATTCCCGTGATGCCAGTGGGCTGTACCCAACTGCACATCAGCTGTGCTGCCCCTGCCTCTCCTGTACTTCTGCTTTTTGGGGTCAGCACTGTGGCTACATGGCTGCTGGCTCAGGGTTGGTACGTTTGATTGGTGAAATAATAATAGGGTTTGCTTGTCAAAAGACCCTTTTTACAGACCACGACCCTAACATTTGAGATTCAGAGTTAAGCACTCCTCGCACTGTTTGTCTGTAGCTGACTCCTGCTATTTCCATCTGCTCTTCCTTTCCTTTCAAATTTACAAGTTATGTTCTGAAATGTAATTCAGATCCCATTGCACCATTTTTGTCTTTCCTTTATGCAGTGTATTTAGTATGAAAAACTGAAGGTTTAGTGCTAAGTAGCTGTTAGCTTCTAGGCTAAATAATTTCCCCTAAATGAAAGAAAGAGAATTTTCTTAACTTAAAATACTTGTCTCTCTTTTCAGAACTTCTTCCTCTGTGGATTCAATTTATAGATTACTTTTTTAAACTAATGAATTCCATTGTCATTTATTTTCCTTCAAAGAGCCCTGTGGCTGGTTATCACAGAAGCAGAGTGCAATGAAATAAATTTATAAATAATTTAGATTGAATGATTATATGGACAGCAACCTTCACAACTGTCTTTTGAGAGCAATTTCTACTCTGACCACAAAGCAAAGTTTTGCTCAGGTGCCTCGCTGTAGTTCCATCTCATATTTTAAACAAGTACCCACAGCACCACTCTCTCGAGGAGACAAGATTTGATAAATTGTCTTCAAGTGTAACAATCATCAAATATGTGGTACAATAAGTACAAAGTAAAATAAGTACAATATTTTCCCTGGAAGTAGTGAAGTAGCTGAAGTAAAATGTTTGTCCATGAGTATTCAACCTAAAGACATTATAGTATGTGCAACATAAAGAAAGGATTTGACAAACTTTAATGTGCAGAGTGCTCATCATTAAAAAGGAATAAATAGGTGAGTATTGCATAAAACAGGAAATGTGCAATCTAAAGCTTCTGGTCTGGATGCAGACTCCTTAAAGTTCTCCCTACCTATGATTGTATGTTCCACAGATGAGGTCAGCAACCAACTGAGTGCTGAACTAGGCCCAATGGGCGAACCTTGCAGCATTTTCTCCCGTGAGTAACTTATGCTCTGTATTGGAAGATTTGGCAATGTTGGGTAAGTCCTGATGACTTCAGTGGAATTTTACAGGGAGCTCATCTATACAAACCTTACTGCTGGAGCAGAGACTTAGTGGAGCAACTTGTCAAAAAATGGACATTGCTCCCTGCTCTAAGAGCAAGCCACAGGGAGCACATATGATGGACTTAGGGTGGCGGCATGGGCTTCCCACAGCAGCGAGGTGAATCACAACCTCAGAGCAGTGGTGGCAGATTTGTCCTCTTAAATCTCTGCTGTCTGGCTAAAAGTTAGGCATGTAGTGGCAGTGTCTTCCAACAGAGAGAGAGAGAATTGGGCAGGCAGAGGGTGAATCCCTCCATCTTAAACCATGAACGTTTCCACCAAGGTATCTGTTGGAGTTACCTATGAACAAATGTAACCATGGTTAAAACATTGTGCTTGTTTCAAGATGCTAAATAAACCCAGACATTTAATAAAACAAATCCATTTCAGTATAATAAAATACGTCAGGTATGGGATATTTTACGAAAATGTTTAATTCAACTGTTTCTTTGGAATGTAGTAGTCATAGTTTGGAAATTTAAGTTACAGTTCAGTTCTATGTGATTTTTTTTAATGCTACTCAGTGTCTGAGAATACAAATGTCATTTAAAGTTAAGGCTTCGCTGTTCATTTTGAAACAACAATTTACAAGTGTCATATTGTCATAGAAAATAAAAATTTCTGTAAAAAAAATTTGCACAAAGTTTTATGATGGTACAAAACATGAAGCAATAATATACCAGTAAAATGAAATCATTTTACTACAGAAGATTTTTATAGTTTTTCAATAAAGAAAAAAATATGTTATTTTTACACTTTAAAAATTATGAAACAATCTAAAACAATATAAACTGAACATTTTGTAACACTGCCTTTACAAATTAATAACTTTATAAACATATAATTTTTTTAAATATATTTATCAGTGCAAGATACTTTTCAATGTAAAGTTGCAGTATCATTTTTCCTTTATTGAAGGGCAACTTTCATTCTGTTACCTTCAGAGAAATGAAATCTTCAGTGCTAGATCCTCATTAACATAGTAAAGTCTGAAGACCACAAAGGAGATATGTTTCATTTCATGTCTGCTTTCTCAGTATGTTAAAAGAATCAAAAAAACCACCAACCACCAGCTTTGCAGTTCAAATAGATCAAGACCAACAGCTGGTCCAAAATCTATTGAAATCCATGGGAATATTTCAAAAGGTCTTAGGCTTGGGCTCCCCAGTGTGATTTTCTCTTCAAGGCAATATATGCATGTAACTCTCAGCCGAGCTAGTGGACTAGAAGTTTCTTCAGCTGAGGAGAACAGACCCCAATACCTGAATCACACGGTGGTGGTGTGCTGAAAAGAGTTTTGAAAAGTCCATTTTTTCTTTGGGTTAATTAACTAGCTGCTGCCATACCATTATGGTCAAATTACACTGTTAGATACAAATGAAAATTCTGCCTCTCCCCAAGTGAGTTTGCCACTTGGGACATTTCGTGGACTAACTTTTAGGCCAAACTTTCAGGCCTCAGATAATCTGTCTCACCTTCCGGAGGACCCAAGGTCTAGATCCTGGGGAGGTAACTCTTCCAACTTAGGCATGTAAGGTTTGATGACTTGAAGTGGGTGTTTGAATTTTCACTGTAGTCTTTGCATTTAAGACTCCTTTGAAGTAGCAACTGTCCACTGTTTTCTCTATTGAGTCTTCCTTTAAAATATTTTAAATGTCAAAACTCATATTTTTACCTTTCGTCTCCTTCCCTTTTATTAAATTTCTAGGTTACTGGTAAATTTTCTGTAGTTTTTTCTGGTTTATGGTTCATGTCGGTGAAATGATATGTTTTAAAGTGTTTAATTGAGAAATAAGGGTGGATGCTGTTGCTCTAGTAATTCAAGGCTGAATTTAACCCTTCTTTAGTCCTAATCCTGGAGACGAGACTTCATTGCTCTACTACAAAAGCAATTATTGAAAAGACTATCTCAGAAAGTCACAATCACTTCCCTGACTCTACCTGGGGAATTCAGTGAGGAAAAGTACTATTTCAGCACTTTGCAGGACACTCCTTTCCCTGTGTTTGTCCTGGTTTTACCTGCTGGTTAGTGGATACCCAGGGGAAGGTTAAAGCTGCCTTCTTCCGCTGCCTTCTTCCACTGCCTCCCCAGTTATGGCTGTGCTGTGTGCAGGGTCACCGCAGAAAACCTGGGGTGTTCTCTCATGCCTGCAGAGGGGAGTGACCCCTCCAGCCCCTCGCCTCTTCCTGTGGACCCCTGCAGGAAACACTCTTGTTTCTTTTTACCCTGTTGGACCAGGTGCATAGGTTGTTGTATATTATTAGTCCAATAATATTTGTCCTGAAATATTAAAAAATTGCCACATAACTGTCGAACACATTTTTTTGACAACTTAGATCTGCAGTCTGCACTTCTGGTCAAACAGAAACCTCCTGCTATGAAGTGCCTGTTTGATATAACAGGATGGTAAGAACATACCTTACATACACTGTGGGATTTTATTCTGCCCTCAGTACCCATGCATAAGCCAAATTAGCATTGATTAGCATGAAAATACACGTTTACTGAGAGAACAGAACTCTGAGTTCAGGTAGGGGCAGGAGGAGGAAAGTTTCTCATTTTAAAGGCAATCTTTTCAGCAAGGGAATAATTTTCCCAAGTGTAATTAACAGGCAAGCTGTTCAGGATAAAAGATGTGTTTCATGACTTCAGGAAAAAAGATACTGTCACTTTATGCTGTTAAGAAGAAATCCAAAGTTCGACTTTGGAGGGTAAAGTTAAGAATTTTCCCTTATTTTTTAACACAAACTCTAATAAAATCCTTTGCCATTACCAGCAAGTTAAAGCTGCAGTTTTCTTTCCTTGGCAATGGCAAATGCTTATGCAATCTATTCAGAGGGAGAAAGAGAGAGAGGAGAAGAGAAAGGGAGAGAGATTTTACATTTGAAAATACATTCTATATGAAAGAACAATAAAAGGGGATATTGCAGCTTTGTACAAAAGGGTCAAGATATATGAAGTTGAAATACAGAAAGCAGAACAATCGAGCCAGGTTGTCAAATCTGATAGCCCTTGCCTTCCTGAGGCTACTTTCTTACACTAAAATATACTTTTCTTTTAGTTAGTGAGCCATCAGAATATGATTAAAGACAAGGGCATAACTGCGGAGAAGCAGAGCTGTGGTTAATGTTAATGCAATGAGAAGCAGTACAAACAAAAAGGCACTTGAGAGGACATACACTAGCCAGTGCCAAGGACTTTTTTGTTTCATTTTTAGGCAGTACACTCGGTTACCAGTTGTGTCTGATGATGGCACACTTTTATGGAGTTCACAAGCACAAAATTTAGTACAACACTGAAAAACATCAATAAAATTTGACTGTATTGCTTCGTAAACAGAGCTGACACACTATATTGGTACTGATGCAGCAGTACTTTCAAAAACATCCTAACCCTTCTTTGCCTATGCACAACACGAGCAATTATACACAAATACAGGTGCAGGAGTCCACTAAATTGCTGTTACTCCAATATTTTCTGGGCACTGAGCTACAGACAGCATGTCCATCCAAAGGACCCCACTGAATACATTTTGTGACAGCATCTTGGATTTTGCACAGTAAAACCAAAATTATCCATTAACGGAAAACAAAAGAGAGGGAGAGAAAGAAAGACAAAATGAACTATAAGTCAATCATACTTGGTCTCAACACCAGCATTTGATTATTTCAAATAAAACCAACAGAAAAAGCAGACTGTACATGATTCAGATTGTTAACACAGATTGTTGTCCATGTTTATCGGTTACACACTCATTGAAGCTCCTGAGAAAAGCTTGGCTCAGTGTCATCAATGCACTTTTCAGCCTGTACAGTAAAAGAAGATCAACAGTTCCCCAGCACGACCGAGCTATGTCCTTCCATCCCGACTCGCTGAAACTTCTCCAGTTGCTTTATACCTTCATGCTTCCGAGTATGAATTCTGTGTGTTTAGTTTATCTTTTTTCAGTTTTACACCATCAACCAGTTCAAAATTGTAATTCTCCAGTGCAGACAAGTTCCTCTCTGACATCCCATTGTGCCAACAGGCACAGTACAGGACAACTCCACAGATGGCTCCTAAAAGCACCCCAAGTGCGCTCATGGCTATGATGGTGATAAGGATTGGATCTAGGGTCTTCAGGACGTTGCCTGGTTTCCTGGAGATGTTATCGTCGTAGTCCTCTCCTGTACGGTATGGAGGCGTAAACCCTGAAATGGAGTAAAGAATTGCAAAATTTTCAGAACTGATTCTAGTTAGAACTTTGTTTGACGAGTTGGGAATTTGGAGAGAGGACATCAAGCTTTTCACATACACTATTGCATAATTTGAACACCTAGCTTCTAGGAGGCAGTCATAAATAGCTGAAAACTATAATGAGACACAAATAGTTGTTGATTATTTTCTTACTGTTCTCCAATCCCTGAATCTGCTGCATGTCAGTAGAGGTCTGATTCTACCTTGGATTGAGTGGGAGTCTTGGGAATGAATAACCAGACCTTTTGATTATATTTTGCCAGCCTGCAATATTTAACTCAAAAATGTTAATTAAATCTTCTTCAGCTGAGTGAGAATGTTTATAGACTTAGACATTGGTTGGGAATCTCCAGTCATTTTGTGTCCATCTCCACTTCCCTGACTTCAGGATTGGACCTTGAAATGGAAACAGGGACAGAACTGACACCGAAGAGTACTGTGCCCCTTCTGTAAAATATTCACTAGGTACCATAATGTTTACCCTCAGCCCTTTCAGTTTATGAAAGAGATCCAATAGGCTTGCAAACCCTGCTAACTGTTGCAGGAAAAGCCAAAAAGTGTTTTTTGACAAACCACGCTTTCACTGAAATCAATGATAGCAATCCTGTTGACTGTAACAGAAAAAAATAAAGCTCATTGCCTGAAAAATGTAAGTATATTTTATTATTGGGACAATATGACAATTATGGTCCATTTAATGATCCACTTACAGCTATCATCATTGAAAATGATAATGCTTTGGTACACTGGTCACAAAATGACATTTTCAGCCAGGTCTGAGAAACAATTACCCTGAAGAGTTTTAAGCCTAATTTCCTAGAGACTGCGTGAGTCATAAATTGTAAGATATAATGATAGCTGTTTCTTCAGCTGTGGACAAACTTTCTAGATAACAAATTATTAAGGAGTTATAGTGTGCATGCATATATAGATATATTCAATGTAACAATTTATGTGTATAAAGTTTGAAAGGTTTGAGACAAGTATAAATAATACAAAGTCCATAAAATTATATGACACAGAAGAACAAAACTATTAAATTTTCAAATAAATGTAACCATTCTTGGCATCTGCTCTATATAAATCAAAAAACCATAATACAATACGCAGTTAGAGATCTAATCTATAAATAAATAATTATAATACACAAATTCACATGAAAATACACTTTAAAATTCATTCCCTTTTAACAATAACATGATTTTTACCTGTTTGATTACTTTCTGGGTCTTCTTCTTCATCTATTTCATTCTCCACATCAGTTGATTCTAATGAAGCAAAGAGAATTGACATTGATTATTAGGATTACAAACACTGATTGACTATCAAGCTGGCGATAATGGTATAGCAGATTTTCCTGTGTCAGAGCATCATTATGTCAGCTTGACAGAACTGTTCATTATGATGGTCTCTGAAAATTAATGGAGAAAAAAAAGAAAGATTTAAAGACTCCTCTCCGCCCAGTCTTGGCACAGTTTTAGTTATCAGCAGGGGTTTTCCACGTCTGGGAAAGAGAAATCAGTGTGATGAATTAGCATCTCATTCATTGTATTTACAATTTTGGACCCCAATTCCATAACACTTCATCAGCGTAGGCATAGTTAATCACAAAAATAGTGTCACTAACTGCAGTGAGACCACTTGTGTTTGGGCTTCAGACTAAGCTTTTGGCTTTAGCTCCCACAGGCCAAAATCTTAGCTCAGCATTTGATTCAAACAACCAAAACACATGGAGGCAGGAAAGAAGTTACTTTTCTCTCTCATTTGGAGTCAGGCAAATACCATCACTGTGGTCCCAGCACCCTTCTTGGCACTGAGGACACTGCAGGACACTGTAGGAGCAGGGCATCCTACCTCTTCTTCCTGGTAACTGCCACTCTGGTGGCATACAATGAACTCCAGGAGACGGACTGTGTGACAGACAGCACAGTTTTCTCATCCTGCAGTGAAATTACCATGTAGCTGTAGTCTGTCATGTTACCCTCAAAAGGCAATTAGCTACAAAAGGTGAGGAGCACTCTCTATTACTGCTCTCAGTTGTGTTGGAACTTGTGTGGCATCAGTTTATATCTCTAATGCTGAGGGTTCTCAGTTCTATTCCTTCTCCTGCATAAAAGTTATGGCTTCATCTTCATCATGAAGGACAGTGTTCAGTTGCTTGTGTTTATCTGGTGGTGCTGCTGCCAAATTACGTGCAGTATGCAGTGCACATGTGATCAGCAGGGACTGGGATAACTCAAGAATGGCCAGAAATAAAAGGGTTCAAATAGCACCTCAGGAATAGCCCGGCTCAGATATAGAAAAGAACATGTTCTAACAGTACTTCATGTCACCCGTGTCTGGGAGCTGGTGACTACAGCAAACAAGTGACAGCAATTACGGAACAGCGGGGGTAGAGCAGGGGCCATTTCACCCTCTCTGTGTATCCTGTATGGGTTTGATACAGTCCTTTAAAACCTAGGGTAGAATTAAACTAGGCTTGGTGGTAAGTGATCTAAAAAGGGTAAGGAAATAGACTAGATTTTGAGCATTAGTTAAAACAGGGAATAGCATTAGGAAAAACAGAGAAATTTAAAGAGGACAGGACAGGGCTTTGAGCAACCAGGTCTGGTGGGAGGTGACCCTGCCCATGGCAGGGGGTTTGGACTGGATGATCTTTAAGGTCCCTTCCAACCTAAACCATTCTATCATTCTATGATTCTATGAATATTAAATATAGGGACATATGTGTGGATGTCAACATGCTGTAACCCACGTCAGTTGGATCCCGGTTCTGGCCCAAAAGAGACTGCAGTTGCTGCTGTACTGAGGTGATACCAATGGTATACCAATGGTATTGACTATGAATAAAGCTATGGGCCAGATTAGGGTATTTTTCATGCAAAACTTCCTATAGAGTCCATAGCTATCTATGCCTTTCTCATAGGAAAAAAAACAGCTATCAAAAGAAAATAAATAATGTTTTGAATTACATTTCTATATAATCTTGCTATTCATACTTACTTCGGCAATCCTCTTGTGCTACGTGATTGTCAATTTTAATATCATCCACAGCAATTCCTCCAGTTCCTTTTCCGATTTCTCCTTCAATAACCACCTGGCAAAATAAGATAATGTGCACATTGTTTTCCTGTTAACACACAATTGCAGATTCAGGATGTCTTAATTAGTTGTTAACACACATCTTCACTTGTCATGATGCCACATCTACACGTACTTTGATTGAGGCCTGTCAATCTCCAGTGCATGCCTTTATGAACTTATATATACAAATGTGAATTTATAGAATGTCTTAACTTCATTAAAGACTTTTGCACCAGCAGCAAAAGTGTGGCAAGGATGCAGTTCTGTGACATGAGAAATGATTTCTAAATTATTTCTTAGGCCTTTGATAACAAATTGCTTGTATCACTCTCATCTGAGATACCATAAAATATGGCACTATTATTACTGTCACAGCAACAGCACCTCATCTGTAGGTATAATACTGTCTACATAAATCCTTCAGTGACATTTTCTGCTGCAGGGTACGAAACATGACCAGCGAAGTCTTACTGGCCTCGACTCTGTTAGTTCTGTGGGGACTGGTCAAGCTCACCTGGTAGTGTTTCACAGACTTGTGAAGAAGAACACGTCCTTCCTTCCAGAAGTTTGCCTGGTGCCCGCTCAGGGTCCACAGCACCTGATCGTATTCGTCCGGCTTTTGGTACCGCAGTTTGATCTTCAGGGTACCGACGTGTGCGCCGGACATGTGGTACCAGAAAGTCATGCAGTGGGCAGAGTTCTGCGAGTAAATGACGGGGCTCAGCAGTCGGGCGACTTTCCCTTTCTGACTTTCGTCAGCTTGAGAGTAAATGAAATTGCCATCTCCTACTGTGACAGAAGGACTGCATTAGGGATAGCCACCAGCTTTCATGTTCTTTTTTACTTAAGAAGCCCCCACCTCCCCCAGTCATTTCCTTTCTTTCCATGCTGATGTGTCAGTCCTCACAACAAAGAGAGTCAGATGGTTTGGGAGCTCTAGGAAAGCTGATGTGCTCTAAGGAGACTTTACTTTTTCTGACAGACTCCTCTGCTGTTCTTTGGGATGCTTTGTGCTGAGAGTGTACCATAACAAGATGTTAATTCACTACATGGCACACAGAAGGCATTTTATTTTGCCCAGGGAAGAAGGTAAAAGCATGTTTGGTGTGATGGCATATGCTCCATTAGTGCATGTACACCTCCTAAAGAGAGCCAGCCCTAGTTCATCAGGCCAGGCAGAAATCTTACAGGGCCTGCTCTACAGTAATTGTGCAAATAGCTATTTTAAATCTCTGTTTAAAGTAACCTGTGCTGGAGAAGGTAAGATTAGAATGGGAAAAACACTGAAGGATAAACTAGCGTAGCACAGCCATGGTCAGAGGTCAGGAACTGAGATCTAAATAGTGCTCCTAAATAAAGTCTGAGCCTTGTCACAAACAGTGCCAGGTTTAGTCCCTTGATTTTGTCCATAGTATATTGGGCTCTATATATTTGTGAGCCTCTTCCTGAAACAGTAAGATTATGGCTGGTATTTTCTGAAGAGCATAACAGATTTATACACATTGAAATCTGAATACCTAATACCCTTAACTTGGAAAATTACTTGCTTAATCACACTGGGAGAGAAGCACGTGGGAGTGTGATTAGTTTGGTAACAGAAAATTGCTAAGTAAGACACTGACTACAGAGAAATGCTTCTGATTTACACCAGCCAGGCATCCATTCCAGTCAGCTTTTGAACAGCTTTTTTTTCCAGAGAATTATGGTGGAAAAATATGAAATTCACCCTGGTGTGTGTAAGAACAGATTGCCTGTGTAATGCAATCACACAAAAGGATGGAGACAGGATTTACTGGCATTGGTATAAAGTTATTTTGAAAGTAAGAAGGAGAAAAATTAATAATAAGAAATACTATTTCTCAAATACTGAAATAAGTTCATATATCTCTGTTTATGCCAATGCTTAAACAAAGGAATAGTAAAAAGAGGCAAAATAAGATATTTTGGAAGGATGATGGTTCATCAGCACTGATCTTTGCTTATACATGATATTCTTGAATTTCACTTGAAATAATGTATAATTCAGACTTGCTGGATTGTAATGGTGTAGTCCTGTACCAATGAAGAATGGAAGTTGAGCGTTGCCACTCTGGGAAGTATAAGAAGGACAGGGCAGTAAAAGATAAACCAGGAACAAAGATAAATGGGTTAAACACAGAGGCTAGATGGAAAGAGGGGGCCTAATAAAAGAGAAAGGGAAATATTTCCTATAACAGGAAACAAGGATTTTTTTCTTTTATTTAGATTTTTCTGTGGGCATTCAGATGTATGCTGATCAATATGCATGTGGAAGTATCTGATCTGTGAAAGAATTTTATAAGGGAAGATGATATTAAATTGCAAAAAAAAAGTTAGGCTTTTTTTCTTTCCTTTTTTTCTCTATCTTACTGCAGTAACATCTTGTCCATCTTCACCAGTAGCGCTTGTGCCTATATGTTCTTTCCAACTTTGTTTTTTGTGCCGAGGGCAGCACAACATGTGCAAATCTCATCAAAGAATGGTGATAGGGAAATCCAAACGGAGGAAAAAAGAAAACTAATCACAGTATTAGGATGACTGTCTCAGTTGGAAGACCTAACTCTGGCCAGATTTAATCATAACATGTATAATTTGAAGTGACATACAGCATATCCTGCTGTCTTAAAGCAATTGCTGTTGCAGATCACTTCTCTGGAGTTTCTTCAGCTTTATACAAGTGCAACCGAGAGCAAGATCTGCCTGGGAATTGCTCATTGTAGGTGGCCTTGCTGTGCAGTGGTGACACTGAGGGACTTGTCTGGGATGGCTATGCCATTCAGTTTGGTTGTGGTCTGCATTCACACCCACCCCACTCATTCTGTAGCTGCTAGCAGGTGAAGAGCAAACCTGGCAGGTGAAGGTGCCCTTTGACTTGAAGAAAAATTTTGGAAAGTATTGAAAGTTAGTTCAGTAGGGAGGAAAAGGGTCTGCCTTTAAGATTTACTGAATATGCAGCTGATGGAACAAATAAGACTTCTGCACTAGCAGGGCCCAGTGGAAAAAACAAAATCTCATTTGAAAAATAGAATTTCTTCATCGCTTGATTGAAGACAGGTTCAGTCTCTCTATAATCCTTGGTGGCAAAGTGCAGATAGCTCTCATTTCCAGAATATTATTGCAGTGCTGGGTCAGGAACTCTGTCTTCATTGTCTTAATTAGAGCTTTACTTATGCATGTCTTTTAGATTTTGTCAGTCTCTGGCTAACATAGCTTTTAACCTCCTTTCAGCGTCAGATCCTACTGAGCCATTTCACTTTACATCAATTTTTCCACCATTACAGCCTTCACTTCAGCTAACTGCATTTAGTTAATTTGATGTCATTTATTTGTACAATGCCATTTATAGTCAAAGTATTATAAGTTTTTTTTTCCCTGAAACTACCGTACTTGTCTTAAGATTCAATTGAAAGTGTCTCAGAATGTAAAAAGTCCAATTTTGTCTAATTTCCTTGTCATTCTCATTAGGCAAAGGGGTAGCAGAAGTGCGAAGGGGGATTCATCTCAACACATTTGATTAATCTGCACGTATGCAAGAGAGAGCACTAAAGCAAGAGGCTGTGCAGGTCACGCAGTGCTCTCCCTTCGCCAATAGCCAGTAGCATATTTATTGCCTGATTATGCAGAGCCAGGATTTAGAGACTACAAAACCAACCAATCCATTTCCCAGGGTGATATTTCTGGAAAAACTGTGTGTGAGCAAAGGGATGGCTATAATCTTCAACTCCTGCTGGAGAGAAGGAGGGCATGGAAATACATCCACCTGGGAAGTTTCACTTACAACACTTTTCTGTGGTGGGTAGTCTCAGTAGCTACAAACAGGAACAATGTGAGGTTGGTTTATGACTGTATCACCTAGTAAGTGGTATTTGCAGAGTATCATTCAGATGTTTTTTCTACTTTAGATTGTTGTTACCCAAAGGCAAGTTAGGCGGAGGGAATATCTTCAATTCCTGACAATAAATGATCTTTATTCCCCAAGAGAAAGGACAATTATGACCAATTGTGACTACATATAAACAAGTTAGGTTGCCTAGAGAATAATCTTTGAGACTTTGCATAATTTAGGTATAATTTATTCTCCTCTCCTTCTGTAAGGCATGTTGGTATTAAATAGAACAACCAGGTAAAATGGCTAAATCATGAACTCATGACTACCTGTGTGGTCTTGAATCGGTCCAGTTTTGCTGGTCAAGATCGCCCACTTTAAATCCACCTGGTTGTCATGCTCCCAGTGGCACAAAGTCTTTTGGGATCCCCAACCAAAGGCACAGTTGAAGTTGTATAGTGGCAGCTCTGCAAGATAAGAGAGAAAAGGAGGGACTAAATGTGATTATTAATTGCATAATTCAGATTTTGTACTTCAAAACTAAATGCATGAATTTGACAATTATCAGAGCCATTCCTACTTGAAACTCTGAGAAGCTACAGTGAGAGCAGCCCTGCTGGGAAACAGATGAAGAATGACTATTTCTAGTAAATCATGTGGTTGTGTCTTGTCTGATTAAGACCCATATTTTGGGATTTTTTTTGTGGTTAGATTAATTCTTCTGATTTGCCCACATTAGCTGGTAAGTGTACTGTAACATATATGACTCAAAAAGAAAAATCTGCCTTATTTATCAGATATATTTGCTGGTTGATAATATCTATTTGTACCATAACTGTGCAAAATTTTGCAATAACTCACAATAAGATTTGGACAAAAATAAGAAAGGGCAGAAACACTAAGGAATGTTCTTGGCAGGAAAGGATCTCTGGTGAAATGTACAGTAAGTGGCTTCAGTAAGGAACTTTTTTCAGCATCTTCCAGACAGTTAAGCAGGTCCACAAGATGGCAGCATTGAAATGGACAAATTGAGATGGAAAAGGGACAAATGTGGCTGATTGCCAAATGAACTCAAAATAAGCTTCAAAACAAGCTCCATGTAAAACAAGGGAAGTCTGGTATTATGATCATGATGAGATAATATCTCGTTTTCAGCTTCTCTTCAATTCTGCCCAAAGGTTTAATACATAGTAGCTTATTTTCTTCAATAGAAGTTGGAATTTGAATGGATAGATTATGCAAAGATAGCATACAAATTCCTTGCATTTCTTATTCTCAGAAGCAGTTTGAAATCTTTTGGGCTTTTGGTTCCTACCACATTGGTATGAACTTTTACCCCACCTTGAGCAAGGACAACTCCCAGTAGAGCAATACCCTTCCCACAGCAATGTGACCAAATTCTGAAGTCTTTTCTCAGGCATGACTCACACCTTATTAAAGGAATAATTTAGGTTTACTCTAATGAGATGCTTTGTGCAAGTATGAACTAAGAACAAAGAACTCTGTGCTCCCATCAGTATCAGCTCTGGGGGAAGAATTGTGGTTTTTTGCTTTCTTGCCCATTATTAAAAAACAAACAAACAAAAACAATGAAAAAAACAAGCCAGGAAAGATAACGCGGAACATACCCTAGAATGTGTTTTGTTTATTGTGGGAAAATATGGAGAAATACAGGAAGTGTGTTGGGACCTGTGGCTGATCAGACCTTTGAGGTGGAGCTCTTCCAATCTGAAGAGGCGAAGACCTCCTTCATGTAATGAGCTGCCATGGAAGACTGGAAAGGCTTTTGAACTCACAACCCAGATTTTAATGTAAAGTAAACTAGACTAATCATTTTATCAACACAGTGAAAGCCTCAGGTGAGTAGGCTGAGATAAAATGGATATAAAAAGGGTTCATATATCATTCCCTCCTTGCCTGCTGTGTCCTCTCCCCTCTGGCCCCTGGAAAACTTCTGTCTGTCAGCAGAGACGTCTGGGTGTATGGCAGCTCCTGCCCCTCTCCTGAGTCTGTCAGTACCCTGGCTGTGCCGCAGCATCTCTCTGCACTGAGCCCCATTCTTCGCTCCTGCCTTTCATCTGCTCCATCCCGCCTGCCTCTCCCCTTCCTCCCACTGGCCTCCAGAGGGGTCTCCTCCTCATTGTCACGAATACAGCATCCTAGCTGGGAACAAATAAACAGATAATGTCTGGCACAGGAATTTAATGTGGAGAAAATATGTTTCCTGGAGGATGCCAGCCCTTTCTTGGAAAGAAGCAGATCATGGTGAACAATCTCTCTTTGGGCTCAAAATGTTGAAGAAGCAGAACTCAGCCTGTGTGCTTGTGGGTGCAGAAAGGCAATCCATTATATTTCTTTCTTCAATATATGTGGTTTTTTTTCCTAGACAATGGGGCCATGATCAAAGACATCTTGCCCAAAAGGGGACATCTGAAAATCAAGGGGAGTTTTTAAAGAAAAAGAGTGACATTGAAATGAATTAACGGGCTTTAAGTTTGAAAAATAGCCTTTCATTGTCAAGTAGGCCTAGGAAGAGCTATATTACATGGCTTTGACATCAGAGCCATGAAACAGAACTTAGAAAAAGTCTTAGAAAACGTAAAACAAAATTAATCTTATTAATCCCGAAGGATTATTTCATGCAAAGCTTGTGATAGCCTGCGTGGTATTCAAACCAAAAGAAAGGAGAACAGTGGTAGATAGATCACATCAATCTGAAGATATCACAGAGCAGAAATGAGCACATAGCACAAAGAAATTGAAAGGACTGGTATTGTTCAACTCTGAATAAAAATAAATAGCAGAAGACACAGGAGAAGTATGAAAATGGGTGAAGAATCCAGAGAAGGAAGATTACAATAGTTTGCTTTCTCCATTTCATAGCCTGAGAACTAAGAGATATCCAGTGAAGTTCAATGCAGATCAAAGGAGAAAAAAATTCTCATATGATATGAGTGATTCTTGCTTCCCTTCAATGCTGCTAAGGCGGAATGCAATTCAAAGAGAACTGGACACTGAAATGGATAAGGAAAATATCCAGAATTTAATTGTTAATCCTAAAGTGCAGGGACTGACAAAAGCCTTTTGCTTCATGGTCTGAAGCCAGCTCTGAACATTAGGATTAGAAGGAGAGTTTCAAAGCAGAGCTAAATTTCACAGCACCATCTAATAAAGAATTTCTTACACTTTCATTTGAAATATATAGTCCAGGAAATTGGCAAAGAGCCAAAGTCTGATTTGCTTTGGCCATGCCTGTGTTCCTTGGCCTTGGTCTAATGGACAGCATGGTGTAGCATAGAAATGAACTTCTTTTCCATGCAGAAGTTAATGAGAATTCTCTGAAGTTGAGCAGTATTTGACCAGTAACCTGCTCTCAGTTAGCTATTTCTTGTTAGGTTTCTGTTGTTTTCTTAGAAGTGTTTGTGTTAATATATTCCTTAGAAAATCACAGCAATGGCATTGAAGGTCAAAGGCAAGGTGTTTCAGAGTGCTTTTATTTTATGGGCTCCTTAAACATGCCATCTCTTATTGTCTATTCTTATGCCTCTTCCAATGCTTCTCCTGGGGACCCATAAAAAGAAAAAATAGATCTGCTAGCCAATTAATAACAGGCACTTGTAGCATCAGGATAGGCTTGCTAGTCATATGGACAATGGATCTGCCCCAGCAAAAGGCAGGACAGATCAACGCTTCTATTAAAGGTCCCAGGGGCTGATACAGTAGCTGACAGTAAGCTACAGGCAATCTGACCACTTCTTTGTCCTTGAACTATAGCTTGGCAGCTCTGGTGGAAGAAAGAAAAGCAGGGATGAGGAGCATTTGGTGGGCTCCCTTTGCAGCACTGGTCCATTCCCCTGCTAGGATAATTCTCCTGCCAAAAGGTGATTGATCTCTGGGTTTGTGTGTATTGAGATGATGAAGAAAACCAGCTATTATGTAACCAAATAGCGGCAGTTCAGATGAGAATCTGAGAGGGAGGTGTGACGAAATCCCATATGCCTTTTTCAAAATGTAGGGTACGTGATACTGAATTAAAACAGATTTATCCTCTCAAAGAATAACCAACAGCTGTACTTCTTGACCACATCTTGCTCACAGCTGGAACCATTACTGCACACAAACAAGAAAGTAATTTTAAAATCTAGTTGAGTGATTTTCTTGCAAGGCCATTAATCTTTTGTGGCTCGCAGACTTAAAGATGCTATGAAAATTCTCGATAGGATGCTCTTGCCAAAAGGTAAGTCAACATTAAAATGGGAAATTACAAACATAATTTGGACCACTTCAAAGTAGTATATTGGGTCTGATTATTATTTACATTCCACCTTTTTATACCACTTAAGTTGGCAGCACAGAATTACCTTAAATGATAGTAAATGATAATTTAACTACTTTAATATCCCTCTGTTGATGCAAAGTTGTCCCACCGTAAATGAGAATCAGACCTATTCTACCTTTAAATGATTTTTTAGCATAGATTTTAACCTCAGGATTTCTTAGTTATGGTTTTCTGAAGTAGCTATTACATGTGTCAAAAACAAGATATTTCTTGACTACTCTGCTTTACAAAGCCTTGAGCTTGCACGCTGAGAGCACATAATGTAAATGAACAGCTTGCTCTGTATGTAAATAGCTAAGAGTCAAGCGTTTAAAATAGTCCTTTGGCACTGATAAAGGTGTGTTCAAAAAGACCAGATGTTGGTGAGTCTTAGGACTGAGGCCTGAAAGGTATTTGCCTTCACAGACAGATTTGTTAAAGGTATCTTTTTAAGTCTGAGGAGAAAAGTAGAACCTTAAAAAAATCCAAACCTTGAAACATTTTTAGCAGTTTGAAATCAACATTCTTTTTTATTTTTTACAATTCAGTCCCCTTGAAATGAACTGTAAAAGTCTTCTTGATGGAAAGCTTGTTTATACATGGAGGCTTTCCAGCTATTTGCTCTTAACTGTTTCCATAGTGTGTGAAAGCTGGTTGGAATACGATAATCTCAGGCTTTGACACACACAAGCATGTTAGTCTGGGATAACAAGATTAGAGGTGTTTGCAGGCTTGAATGCAGGCAGGAGGACACCAATACATGGCGTTAGCACCTATTGCAGAAGTACCTGTGCCACAGCAGGTGCTGCTACTGAGAGGGCTGGTAAATCCCTGTCCTGAATCACTGTGGCACAGCTGCTGTGGCCAGCACTGGCATGGTGTAGCTCGTCAGGTTCACCTGCTGGAGCCTGCATCCAACTGAGCTGGAATAGTTCTTTGGCTTGGAGTTCACCATTTACCTCAAGGTGCATTAGCTTCTTAAGGTAAACCAGCCCTTAGAGGGAATTAAGGCTGAAGCTGAAGGCTCAGTCCTTGGTGTGTTAAATTCATACCTTGTTCAGCTTGGGAATAGCTGAAAGACTTGGAGTGCACTGATCTCCTGATCTTCAGCCAGCTGAGGACCAGGGGGCCCCTGGAGCAGCTCTGTAACTTCAAGGCCAGTTTAGACTATGGTATTTGCGGCTGTCATAGCAGACTCCTGCTCCCTGCTGTGTGGCCTCTTGCTCTATGTGCTTCATTGTGTCAGCTACGTCCAGCCATGCCCTTCAGCAGAAGGAAATGCATACCCACCTTCATGCCACAAGGGACCTCCCCATGTTGAGGGGAAATTTCTGTCTGCCCCTTTCTGGGAGTTTTCTGGCTGGTTTTCAGTGAGGGATTATGAAGCAGCTGGAAACTTTTATGTCCTAAACTGGAGATTCTGGAAACCTTATTCTTATTTATTAGCATCTGGCTGATCTCTATCTGTGATCTTTGTAATGTGCTGCCATGTGGGAGCCTTGAGTTGGGGATGTGAACTTCTCCTTTATTCCCTGAAAGGAAATGGTTCCTACCAGCACAATGCAGGGAAGTAGCATTGGCATGCTCTGAAGGCAACCTCAGAAACTCCTTTAGCAGAGAAAACACTTGGCTTATTACAGAGTAAGCGAATGTGGTGCAGGAGGGAAGTAAGGAGAGAAAATGAAGATATCTTAATCTCTGGCAGAAACAGTCAGTCTATTACTGGAGAGTCCCACCCAAGCCAAAGGGATTAAGCACAACCTGCAAATGCAACTGGTGCTGGGAAGAAGGGAGGAAAACTGTGTTGCACAGAGGCACTTTATGAATTTGCAATTCATTTAAATGCAAGAAGATAGTTAAAGATTTAAAAAGCCTTCATTTCAGCAAAATGGAAGGCTAAAAGAACATTTCAGACATAAGAATTAAAATATTTTACCCTAAAACCACTTCCTTTGCATCCCCCACCCCTTTCTCAACTGTAGGATCACCAGCAGCCCTCCAACCCTTCAGCAACAGTGGGAAAGAGCAGCGTAGAGAGGTGTCCTGTGAAGGCAGGCCAGCCTGCTGTCGTGTTTCTCATTGCACTGGTCCTCCACAATCTCCCTCTGCTAATAAAGCAAGGCAGAGC
Organism: Mesitornis unicolor; assembly: GCF_000695765.1. Classification (NCBI taxonomy): domain Eukaryota; kingdom Metazoa; phylum Chordata; class Aves; order Mesitornithiformes; family Mesitornithidae; genus Mesitornis; species Mesitornis unicolor. Next base: position 12,903 of record NW_010204866.1, on the reverse strand, counting down.
TAGAAATAGTGTATGCTGACTAAGCCAACTCAATGACCCTGGAGACAAATTTTGAGGGGAGTAAAAGCATTTGCCTTTGCAATATCAGAACGCAGAGGCTGAGAGTGGAAACAATGTCTGAGGTAAGTTATCTCTAGCTCTTAATCAGGTCCACACCATCAGTGTTCTTAGGAGACTTTTGCATTATTAGTCCCTTTTTCTGGCTTGAAGCAAAAGAGGATTGTGGCACATGGTTGAGGAAACAATGATAAACACTTACCCACCCTGTTAATAAATCACTTGCAAGACTGTGCCTGACTGTACTTTAATGGAGGAAATGGGAGTAACTGAAAACTGACCTCTTTACCACTCCACAATTAATGCAAACCATTTTAAACTAGTGCTCATAGCTTTTGGGGTTTGGGTTTTCTGCCCAGATCTATCCTCTCCCCTACTGCCAGTAAATTGTACAGGATATTAAAAAAATTGTATGAAAGCTGTGGAAGCAGCAAACTAAGGATTTTAAAAGGTGCTAGTTACTGCATTGATTAAGTATAAAGGACCTGCTGCCAGTGACAACTTGTGTTTTCCTTTTCAAGTTCATGGTAGCAATTTATGTAACCCCATTTTGAGAAAACTTGCTAGAAAACAATATTGTAAAACTGCCAGCTCCCTGGTGGAGAAAACTGGCAAAATTTACTTGTCTTGGTTTTGTAAAACCATGGATATAAATAGTGAGTGGGCCTGTGTGGCTCTGTTTTTGTTTTCCCAGAGTTTGCAAACACACTTTGTGTCACTGACATGCCACATTTAAACAGAGTGTACTGTGTGATTAAGTTAGTTTAATTTTGTCAGCATTTGGCATTTGCTGATGCAGAAGGAAATCTTGTTCTCTGCTGTGTCTACATGTGGAAGAAAGGAATAAAATATTTACTGTACAGAGCTGAGAGACCAGATGCCTCTTTACTTCAGAGACTTTTAGGGAATGGGAAGTCAGGAAGTACTGCAATTCATTATTTTGTCTCTGGCATGAAATTTGGGTATGGAATTTATTATGTTTTCAATAAGAAAAATCTTTTTTTTTACCTGGTTGTAATGTATTGTCTATTACTGTTGGCTTTTCTGTGTTCAGCACTGTAGTACCACCTGGAAAAGAAATTATGCATATCATGATACATGGGACACAACAAAGGACACAGCAGTCATTTGGGGAACTGAACCTTGATAGGTCATATCCTATATATAAATCTGAAGTATTTCCATCTTTACTAGACATGCAGGTAACTGAGTATGTGAGCTTAAGCATGAAAATATTACATTAGAGGTCTGGTTTCCTTTATCAACAAAGAAAACAAGAACTCAGTATTAAATAAAGCTGTGTATCTTTGGAGTCCTTGCAAACACCAACTAATCAATCCTTAGCAAGTCCCTGTGGCCATTCTCATTTTATATACAGTGATTTTTCTCTAAATCCCATGGGAAGTCAGTGACCATTCTCTGTAGCATCTGCTAACAGTCACCACTTTGTGCATTCAGCCGTGGCATGTTGTTTCTCATGTCAGGGACATGAGGTCCTCCAGCCTCTGCCATGCTGGGTCCTCCCTGTGTGTTGTTTCGTAGCTGCGTTGTGAGGCCAGTTCACAAGAGGGATGCATGGGAGCTGCCCGACTTTAGGCCATATTCTAAGGCAGGTTTCACATCTGTCTCAAAGGGCAGGAGGAATTAAGGACTTCCCCTTTGTCGTCTTCTTCAAGGAGAGGAACAAGAGGTGAGTGGGGTCATGGCCCTCTCCTAAGCTCACTAATTGATATTTTTAAAATACTTGACTTTTTAAAGCAAGCCTCATATTGATAAAGGAAACAAAAAGTAAATTAGCACAATTATAAATGCACAGTGGGGTGCTGATTACCAGTCAATGGCTTTTCTTTTCTTCAGCAAGCAAGTGCTTAAAGCACTATGGAAAGGATGACTATGATGACTTCCAATGAGAATGAATGCCCAAGCTATATCAGCTTTATGTTTGTGAGAATGATCTGATGGGAAATGCTATAAGCCACACAAATAGAGTAGCTCTGTATGGGGTCCAAATAGAGAAACAGAGCAGGAAGGAATCTGGCCTACAGCACAATTACAGTTAATTGCAAGGGAGGCTTCATTGTGGTACACACATATGTGCGAGTGCTATCACTTTGTTGTACCCATGAGAATGCGGTGCCACACTCACATCAGGAGTGGATAAAAGAGGGTAAGGCACTGATGACATCCCCTCTGCACTGCTCTGCTACCCTTAATGGGACACGAGATTTAGATACTTTCCTTCTATATATTTTAGAGGAAGAACATAATGTTTACAATGAAATTATGGGTAAAATAACTTCTGTGCATTTTAGTGTTGTACGTAACACTATACATAGAACGCAGTGTTTCTGTAGTGTCCAGAACAACTAGGCATGCACTGCTCAGGATTTCTAGATGGTATAGTAATAAGTGATACTAAATTGTCTGTACTTCTGTAGAAGGCCAGTGTAGTAATTTTCAATTTTAGTACTGGAAGAGATTCAGTTCCCCAGAAGAGCTGGTGCTCAGGAAGGCTGGTGGCTGCTTCCTTGTCTTAAAGATTATAAACTGCTCCCTAAGCACAACCTACAAAAACTGCCAGAGGGAATTTCTTCTGCTGAATAAGCTTTCCCTATGGGACATGTGGGATGCAGTCCTGAGCTCCCTGAAGTGCAGAGATTGTGAGTGATCAGGGAAGGTGCTTGCATAGATCTATCTCCTTCCTCTCACAGTCTCCATCCATGTGAAGTATGTCCCTACCTACTGGGCTTTGCAAGCCAGCCCTCAGTGTAGGGCTTTGCAAGCCAGCCCTCAGTGTAGGGCTTTGCAGGAAGCACCAGAGCATCCTGACCTGGCTTTCTACTTTCAGAGAAATAAGTAAATTACACTATTTAGTAACACTGAAAGCTTTCTGAGCTCCCTTAACACAATACAGACTATTTCATCAAACTCCTTGAATGCTCATTTTCAAAAAGAACAAGATTCATCTGGAACACTGATTTGAAAAGCAGTAACGGTGATTGTGCAATGTCTTTTCTACTCAAGAACTGTTTTTCAGTTTATGATTAGGAAACATGCATTTACAGGACACATTGGCAAAGCTCAGAAAGGGTTTGGTGCTGAAACTGCACTTTTATTTGTATCTGCTGTCGGATGTTCTACTTGGCTGCTTCCAAAAAGCCAATCTCTTACCTAATGTCTCCCAGTGTCCTCCTGGACAGCTATTGCCAGATTTTAATGCCATTTTATATCATGGATGTAAGAAGCAATAAACATTTATTAGATAAGCACACTAGGGAGCAGTGATGAAATAACTTGTGTCACTGTGTCCGAAAATAAGCTCAATTACTGTAGATGTATAGATCTGCTACAGGAAGATCTCATCAAACAGGCCCAGGGCTTTGTGGAGCAAGTGACCTCCAAGAGGAGATAAAAAATGCAGTGGTGCAGTGTAAGCTTTCTCAGAAGGAGAGTGGTTCTGTGCAAAAAGTGGGAGAATATGAAAACTAGCAAGCTTCCTCTGTTCCAGATGCAAACTATCTTATGTCTCTTCCTCCTGTTTTTCTGCTAGTGATGGCAGCTTGGAAGAACATCAGTCCCTCTGTGGCTGTAATGCAGTGTTGGTGGGAAAGCTCATGGAAATATTTCTGTTGGTATATGGGTGAATACGCTTTGATTTGCTTTTTTTTCTGTCTAGGAAAGGTTTTGGGCTATACTAAATTTTAGGTATCAGGCATATATGTATCTTGAACTTAAACAATAATTCATTTTGAGTTCTTCAGTCTCAGACAATAAACCTCAAAAGGTTTGCCCAGCTTTTTCTGTAATAAGAGAAAGTTTGATTAGGACATTTGATTAGACACAATTCCTCCTCAAAAAAATTGCCCACTCTTCCAGCTAGTCACTATTATTTGCTTCAAAAATTACATAGCTGAGAAAACAATCAAAAGTATTGTCATATGTAAAAGGCAGATGCCTATGTTTTGACAGCACTGACAATACGAACTGCATACCAATGTCCATTTATGTTGAGTGATTAAATCAGTGCAAATGCTTAGCTGGTAACTGGTGATGGATATGAGCTACAACAGAAGCAGCAATGGAATGAGGATGGTTTCTGCACCTGTCAGTTGGTAGTCATCACCTGTGCCACTGTGACAGTTCGCTTGGTCATCATCACACTCATCCACGGGTTTGCCTTCAGAAATGGTAGGAACAGCAGTAGGAGCTGAAACAAAATCCAGTCATTCAGTTAAAACATGTGCTGGAGAATCAGCATGCAACTGGCAGTAACATTTTGATGAGCACCATATGCTGTCTTCATGTGTTGTATCTGAGGGATGAAACAACTCTACTTTGCAGGTTAGTTAGTATTTTTTTGCAATGGGATGTACCTGTTCTGCCTCCTTGTGCCAAGGTACTTGACTGTATCTGAGCTCAAGGGCTGGGCAGAGTTGGGCAGCAGAGACCCAGACTGTCTGTCCACTGGCTTATGTTTGTTGTCCCTACCAATGAAGAGTGAAAGCCTGACAAAGCAGAATGGAAGTCTTGGTGGGGAGGTGGGGTAGAAACATCATTTTATTGCAGGCCAAAGTGCCTGTGAGTTGACCTGTACAAAGAGCAGGAGAGGAGCATGCTCAAGGTGGTAATTCTCCAGCATCCGCCATATTGCTGAAGAAACCTCTCTGCAGAGCACATGTAAGAGAGGAAACGTCTGAGCAGAGTCCTGGTAACAGAAGCAGGAAGGCAGTGTGATGTAGAATCATTTTGTGCTCAATAAGGAGATCTGGAAGGAGTTTCTTTTGTTTTTGTTGAAGTTATAAATAAGACATCAGTGATGTCAGTCATCCCTCCTGGCCACCTGCCTGCTTCTCATTGGTGATTACTTTCCGGTAGCTGCTGCCTAACCTGTAAAAGTCTGATCTTTGTTATTACAGTTAAAAGTTTGAGATTTGTGCAAGGTGCCAGAAAATATGTCTATTGCCCAGTATCTGCAAAATATACCACACCTGGAAAATTAGAATACAGATTCTTGGTGTTATGTTTAGGTTTATGTTTTATGCTGCAAGTATAGCTCCCTGGCTTAAGATAATCACTCTGGGAGTGTGATCCAGGCTTTTGTCTGTTCTCATCCACTGTTATTTTCTTTAATAATGTTTTACTCTCATTACAGGCTATGTAATAATGCACCCCTTTCTCAGGTTCTTGTTTGCCCTTCTACTGCACCCAGAGCCCACTGGCCACATAAGCTCTTATGCACTCAGTTCTTGGCCTGAAACTGCCAGGAGTAGTAGTAGTAGAAAATGTAGTTTCTGCAGTAGCTATACTCTGGGTTAAAACACGGCTCTTGAGGACCCTGACCTATGCTTTACAGGTACAATCTAGCCCCAGTTAAAGAAACAGCTCTGTACCTATTATGAATTATGCAGAACGTCTCTTCCCCACATCGCTTTAAAAACCCCTCTGGGAGCTCCCTCTAGCTTTCTACATCAAGTTAAGTTTCTTATCTTGATCTTCATGCCCCTGTATAGCCTCAAGCTTGCCTACATTTCTGCCATCATTTCATATAAGTCCCCCTGGGATGCTTCAAGCACACGAAACTTCCCTTTGCTCATTACTGCTGGAGACCTGATTTCTACTCCTGTTTGTGCCTACCTCCAAGCCTTTTTTCTCATTTCAGTTCCTTTCCTGCTCAGTAAATCTCGAGTGACTTCTCTTCATTCAGCTCCCACCTTAAGATACAGTTATACAACAAAGTGTTCTTATTAAGGTTCTCCCATAGGTAAATGGGAATTGACCACACCTACAGGTGGGTCACCCTTCAAAAGTACACGATAGAGGGAAAACATCTGCAAGTAGATGTGTCGCAGGGAAAAATTATACCTGTTGCTAAAGTCTGCCTAAAAGCAAAGGCGTTTTCTTGGTTAGTCTCCTCTTTGGCTCCTCCATCTTACTGAACAATGTGTTCTTGTAAGGTGGTCCACGCACTAACTTCTTGATGTCTAGGTGACTACAGGAGTCTTGTGGCTAAAGGACTTCACCCACAGGTTGTGAGTTTACATGAGGCAGGTGCTGGATTTTCTTTTTTCTGAGCAAGTAGCACAATAGTCTGCAGGAACTAAGTATTCCCACAGGAAATAAGGATTTCCTGCAGGAACTAAGAAGTATTTCCAACCTCCCCACTTTCCGGGCCAAGTAAAAAGTACACTTATTCAACCTGGCCTTCACTAAAAAAAACAACCAACAACACAGAACTCATCAGTTCTCACAGCAAATGCCTCCCACTCTTCCGCCCTGAGGAAGAAATGGTGAGAAAGAAATGGAGGCAGAGCAGTCAGTTCCATTCATCTTGGGAGCCTGTTCAGCTGCTTCTGTACAAGGTATCATATGAAACCCTGAATAACATGGTTTGTTATTCTGTGTATTTTTAAGCTGTGTGGTTTATAAACCACTATACTGTCATCCACCAGATAAAACTGCAAAATTCACGTAGTGTTATCTGTAGTTATCTTATAAAGTTAAGCAATTATTGTTTATATAACAAGAATCAAAGCTTGACTTCATGTCACATTCCTAGGATAAATATCTAAACTTTGCTTTTCCTGGTCTTTTGTCTCCTACATACTCTTGCAAAATTAAAGCTTGGTAAGGAACGAAGAGGCTCCCTTTACCCCCCACAAGGAGCAGCATAGGTACTGTCCAGCCAAGTAATCGTTGCCTACCGTAGTGTCTGGTGTGACTGTCATGTTGTTTGAGGGAACAAGGGACATAATTGCTACATTTAGTGCAAAGCGCTCTCTACTTTCTCAGAAAACATCTCTTCCAGGTTTGTATCATGATAACTTAAAATTTAAGTTCCTGTCTTTATTCTCATCTGATAGCTTTATGCTTCTTGAAAGTATAATCATAAGGCTGCTTAAGGGAACAGAAAACCATGTGGAGAATATCACTGTGATTCAACAAAGGAATGGGAGAAAGAATAATATTTGTGCCTTGGGCATATTTAAATGTCTGTGGAGAAGGAACTGATTAGGCCAAGAAACAGCACTAATGGCAGTCATGGAAGCAAGAGTCTGACATGCTGCCTGTACGGACAGTCATGGAAGCAAGAGTCTGACATGCTGCCTGTACAGACATAGCACTGTTCAGCTGTAGTCCAAGTGGAGAATGTATTTATGAAAATAATAAAGTGCATTCATCTCTAGCAGAGCAATTACCTTCGAGTTCACAGCCCAGCAGCTCCATTCGCAGCCCCAGCCCTCCGTGTGTGGCTCTCTCAGGGTAGACGCGGATGAATCTCGTCACTATAGGTTCAAAAGTCCGCAGTTCAGGTGTGTCATAGTTGGTATTGCCTTCAAAAGTCTGCAAAGCATGACAAATGCTAATTGTTAAAAAAAAAGCTACTTTCAACAATCACCTTTTTTCCTTCATTCTCTAGTCTTTGAATTAGGTGAGCAGTAGGCTCGAATCTAACTGTTTCATAAGTGTCAGGCATTGCCGTCCTAAATGAGAATGGAAAATACATAGTTAAAGCTTCTCAGAAAAGTAATGCATTTCATTTTTCATACACTCAGTAGCAGCCAATCCATCAGGGTCATAACAAGAGCTGAGTGCTTAATGAGACATGTTTTTAAATGACACTCTGATCTGGGGTTTAACTGGGTGACATTTTCAGCACTTCTCAGGAAAAAAAGAAGGCTGAGGTGAAGATCCTGTCACCTTTTAAGTGGTTACAATAATAATCCAACTATTCAAGAGAAAATTTCAATCTGATTTCCCCCAGTGACAGAGTTTCACAAGTTGTAGTTATTTCAAAAGGCATAAATTAAACTCCAGGAACAGTAGCTGCGAGAGTTCTTCCAGTGAGCTTGCTATTGAATAAGAATAAAAAGAAAGAAAGAAAGAAAGAAGAAAGCTGGTTCCTGACAAAACTGCAATATAATCTAATGGGCAAGGCAGGTCAGCAAATGTACATTTCAGACAAAAATCTCCTGAGTTGCGCTCTGGGTTCTTCAGCCATAATGCAGCTTTCAATGGCATTTGTTTGATACTTTCAGCTTCTCTTGTCAGTGATTTTTTGCATATAGAACAAGTTATGAATTGTATGTGTAGCAACACCTTGGATGCCTCCATGAAGATGATTGCTTTTTAGAATGAATTAACTGTACAAAGAAGCAGCCCTTGCCATGAAGAGTTTATGACCTGAGATAGACAAAAAGAGTTATTTTTACCCTATTTTATGGTAAAAAATGACCTAGGAATATCATATACTGAATACTCTAAAATACAAAATATGAAAATGTATATAACAGTGAGGTAAAAGTATTTTCAGCTTTTCAATGAATTAGTTAAATGTCAAAACACTGGAAAAAATGTTATTTGAACTTAAGTTCAAATTTGCCATTAGAGGCGCTATTTATAAGATACTTCCTACTCATAGCTGTAAAGCCTAAAGCCTTCTTCAGGAAGAAATCACCAGATGTCCTTAATTTTGGATCAGAACAAAACCCAATCTGCAATGAACTCCTTCTATTGATTTGGGAGCAGATAAAACAGAGGCCACGGGAAAAGCTGCCTGCACTTCCCAAAGCACAAAACCAGCATAGGATACACTGATTGCTGCTTGTATTTTCAGTGCAGTCCTAAAAGCCTTGCTTGTTTTTACTGTACACCTCTGTATTAGGAACCAATGGTCCACAGCCCCTTCTGGCTGTTGTACAGAGTAACAGTCACAAAAAACAATGATGATGGGAGACTATGATCAACTAAATTAAAAAAGAGAATTTCATCATTAATGCTTCTGCTCCTATTTCCTTGGGGAGATTGTACCTCTGAGGTGATTCAAGGGGCACTGGTTGACCTAGTGTTCTGCTAGTGCTTGGAAGATGGTTCTCAAGGATTCATATGTAGATGGCCTGTCAGATCCAATTAACATGCAATTACATATTATTATATTTGAATAGCAATATAGTGCAAATGATCAGAAAAACTACCTTCCATATGAGAAAGAATGAATGCCACTTTATGTGTAAAATTAGACAGACACATGTATCTGAGGAATCTTTGCTTCCTTTTTAATAGTAGTCTTAATAGCAACATATAATAATGAAAACTGTGTTATAAAAGACATCAGTATTGGAGTACTGACACATAGACATTAGAATTCAATAGGCATCTAAAATTATATTGAATCATAATTATATTGAATCATTGTCCTTTGTAGTGCAGAGCTGCCTGTGATTCAATTTTGACTGTTCATTTAAAACACATACTGATAGTCTTTGTGGGGGAGGAGAGAGGAGTATACAGTAAAATTACACTTTATGAGTGTCTTTTATACAGGCTATGTCACAAATTGCTTTACTTCATTACAAAGATAAGTTATAGTAAATAATAACTAAACAAAAGAGAAGCGAAACTGGTGAGAGGAAAAAAAAGTATCATCCTAATATCTTCTAAAGTGAAGATAAACATGGCATAAAAATTTAAAAAGGTTGTTCCAAATGGCAGGATATTCAGAAGTTTCTTGTACCAGGAATGATGAGAGGAGGTTTAAAAAACCCCAAAAATGTGGAAGAAAGAAAGAAGTATGAAAGAGAAAGATAACTTTATGGACCAAGCTTGAGTAACTCTATGGCCAAGAAATACAAATTGGATCTTGAAATGAAAATGGGGGTCTGTGTGGTCATTTGAGGATTTGTGATATTCACTCCTTTGAGTGGTTGAGCTAGGCTAAAGGGGGAAACATTCTGCACATTCAAGAACAGCAGAAATTGGGTCAGTCAAAGAGGGAGGAGTTATGATAGTTCTAGTGAAAGGAGCTGCAGCCATGGATGATAAGATCATATTTAGATACAAGGTGATGTTTCATCCTTTGAACATATTTTGTTGTTATGTTCAGCTTCTCACTGCTCTTTCTTTTCCTAAAATGCAGTTGTTTGTTTATTGAAAGTCAAGACTTTAACGAAGTGAAACGATGTGTTTCATTTCATATAACAGGACTGTTTCTAATCCACATTCCTGCTGTGACTCATTATAGCATGCTGTCCCATCCAGCTCCACTTACATTTAAAAATACTACATTTCAGTATTAACATTTTAAATCCCTCAGACTCCCAAATCATGGGATTTATCTGATTCTCTTAAAAGAAAACTTGTGCTTTGGAAGAAAGTTTATTAAATGTCTTGAATTTTTGGGAAGGATTGTAATTATGCCACAAGAGATTTGAATTCCAGCCGTCTCCATTCCATTAATCTTGAAAGTTAATTTCTGGTAGTGATGAAAGCTGAGGATGGGATCAGTGCATTAGTTAGCACACTAGTTTTCTTGTCAAACCGCTAACTTCTGACAATGATGGCAAGTGTTTGTATTAGAAAACAGAAAGCCATGCAGCAGACGGCGCACTGCTTTGAAAGCATATGGCATTATTTTTTTCCCTCATTGAGCCACAGTGTAGAAGTACATGTCAAAACAACATCTATTTTAGAAAGAAAATGGTTAGATCCCATTGTTGATTTACACTGTCTTCACACTTTATGATGAAGTCAAAACTCATGGTAACAAGAGAAAGAAGCTGACTGCAAAGGCTGAATTCATTTAGTTTTAATCCCCAAAACAAATGATGAAAAGTGATGAGAAGTGAGAAAATGCAGACATACTCAGTGAGATTAAAACAGGAGAGAATGAAGTCCAATATTTACCAAATGTGCCTAGAAGAACTACATCCATGGGCCCACTCAGCTTTTCCTTTAAGGAAACACAGGTTTGTCCAATGGAGGAGTCTATGTAGCCAAACAGCTTTTACATCTAATTTTCAGACTAATGCAGATGAGATATGGAGCAACTCCCAGGATTCCCATCTGCCAAGCACCCCACAGATTTGCCTTTCGAGGACACATTTTGTTGTATGATTCCCTATTCATTCTAGTACTGCAGCACCAGTTTGTGAACAGAACTGAATGCCCATTGGTTTCCTTAAGTAACAGAGTAGGAGGACTAAAAAATGGTTGTGTCTTTTGAGGCAAAAATGCACTTTGTGAGCAGCAATAGCAAAATGGGATGAAAGACTTAATGAATGGCATTTAGCGTAAATAAGCTAAACGCTCAGTGCAATTTATGTCCTCAAAAGCCTACATTCAAAGACAAACCAAAATAGGTACATTCCCAGAAGCTTTTCTGGGCCACACTCATTTTCTATTCCTTGGCACCTAACTCAGCAATTCATTTGGCACTTCTCTGTCTTGCAGTTTCTGCTTGAACCTATGAACCTGCCCTTTATTCCCAAGCATGCTCCAAGATGCTTCACTTGTGAAGGTATAATAGTACTTTTCACTTGGGATAGAATAACACGTCAGAAACTCCGTTGCTTTCTCTCAGAGGGACTTGGATCAGACTATTACAGAGAGCCTGCAAAGTTCTCAAAGCAGTCTACAGGCAGTTCAGAAACCCAACAGGTACCCCATTGAGTTACTAACACCATTCTCATTCTACAGCTTGGACAAAAAAGAAGCAAGGGAAAAGTAATTCAGTGTCTTAATGATGTTCATTCAGTGTCAATGGAAATACTACAGAGGGACCTCTACTTTTTTTTGGCAGTGTTGCATATCACCATTGCATGGGATTTTGGAGTAACCTAGGGGCCACAGAAGCACACCACCCTTGTCAGAAGTCAAGCCTGAACTCGCTGTTGAATAAACAAAACCTTTGCCACAGAGGTGAATATTCAGGCCAGGTCCTGTCCTCAGGCATGGTACCATTCCCACAGCATCCCTTCAGGGTTGCTCCCCTAGGGGTCCTGCTTGGCTTCATCCCCACTGTGTGCCTTTTCTAAGGTCAGAGACAGATGTGTAAAAAATTAATGCAAGCTTTTTTTAAGGCAATTGTTTTTTTAGTGCAGCTTTTTCCTCCTTACCTTTATCTTTTTCTTGCTGGAATCCATGATCATTTTCCAATCTGATCCGTTGTTGCTGTAGCCAATTTTGAATTTTTTCATAAATACTTTGTTTTCTCGGTGCTTGCCTCCCTGGACAATTATGCCTCTCACTTTTTTTTCTTCACCAAGGTCAATTTGAAGCCATTCATTTGTATATGGATGAGTAGTTGGAGGCAGCGCCCAACCTGAACGGCTTGTTATGAGGCGAGCATTTTCCGGGATCCAGTTTCGATCAACTTGAGTAGATGCAGTAATCTGAGAGTCAGGAATGAGCCCAGATACCATACCCAGCATCCCAGAGCAAGGATAATCTACAGAGAAAAACCGAAAGAAATAGTTAATCTGAACAAGCACCAAAACAGAAACAGGACATATCAGTCCGTTCAACTGTCATAAGCAATTACTTATTACTTTCTTATATCTAAAATAATCTCTGTGGATTTGTATATAATTTTAATTTGTTCAAATTTGCACATCCTAGTTTTGGCAGGAAATACCAAAATACCACAAGTATTTCTGGCTTGATGGGAACCAAAAGTATCAGAAAATCCTATTCTATTCTTGTTTTCTATTCTTGCTAGGGCAAAGAGTGCAGGGTCATAGCTGAATTTGTAAATTTTTCCCTAGAGAAAATTCCAAAATCAGCCAAAACCTGGTTGCAGATTACTTAATTTTGGTAACATTGGAAATGAAAAACTTTTATACATTCTGTAAAATATAATTTATTGCTGTACTTGAGATTTTCCTAATGTATTTCTTTTGTCTTTCAGGCTTTTTCAAATGACACAGAAGCTAAATAGTTGCTTCTTTCATGGCACAGATAACTATCAGTTAGAAGTAGGAAAAGCTGCTATCAAGGGATGAAGATTTCCAATATGGAACGCAACAGCAGTACTGCTGATATTCATAGAATCATAGAACCATAGAATCATAG
>NW_010204865.1:0-14561 GCF_000695765.1 Mesitornis unicolor | reverse complement strand
GGAGGGCGGGTGGCCCGCGGCTGGGAGGAGCTGAACACCCCCCGCCAATGTGGGGGATGTAACGGGTTCTCGGTCGCTGGTGCGCCTAAGGTAGGGTGTGAAAACCGGGATCGAGCTCTTGAATAATCTCTGGATGAGGTGCGTGAGGAAAAAAAGGCGGGACGAAACCTTTAATTATTCATTTCAGGTTTGAATTGGGATGCTCCAGGTGGTTCTTTTAGGATGTTTGTGGAGTTGTTGAGGGGTTTTATTCCTGATTTTATACTCGGAAGTGCGCTCGCGGTTTAGAGAAGCAGGTTGCATCGCCTCGGGCGATTTTAGTGTTAATAGGGTTTTACACTGTGCAGGGTGGTAGGAAGTAGAATAACTTGTAAAGAAGGTGAAGCGTAAGAGTTGTAAAAATAACGCTTTTTTGGTGAATGTGATGGAAATGCTTGGTCTTTGGATCTGAAAATAGCTTTAAGTAGCTGCTCGCTTATTTGTGACCGAGTTTGGGTTGATCCGTCCGTGGTGACGTTGCTTGAGAAGGTTCTTCCGACGTGGAACAAAGGTGGTTTCCTTCATTCTGAAAAAGAGAAACTTTTTGAAGTTACCTGAGACACTGATCGTAGTTTTTCTGGCAGTTCCTGTGATCCTCCTCCTGTTTTCAGAAGGAAACCACCTGGGAAATTAACAGCTTAATTTTTCGAGTTTTAAGTTTGGGAGTTCCTCTGACTGTTTGGCTCAGAGCAACTGTGTTGCATCATCTGGTAATCACTGGTTGTTATGCAAACCTTTGCAGGTGACTGCAGTAATTTGTGCGTAGCATCTGCAGTTTATTGAATTGCAGCAAGAATTGGTTTGTGCCTGAAAGAAATGAAGGCAGCAAGACAGGCTTTGTTCTCTTTTTCAGTCTTGCTGCTGCCGTCACGGAATTGGTTTAAATTATTTTATGGACAAAGTAGGTGAAAGTTGCTCTACTGAGAAATAGCAGGTGGTGTTGGTATTGCGTTCAAGTTTAATAAACAGTTAATAGCAAAGAATAAACTGTTTTGTTGAATTGAATTTGCAGTATATGGGGAAGGCAAGGTTAAATATTAATTTTCTCATGGGCAAGGTTAAATACCATTCCAGCAACATAAGTGGAAAAAAAAAAGTCCCTTCCATTTATAAAGAAATCCCTTTTTTCTTTTCTCAAAGGCTCTGAAACAACTCTCTGAAGACTTCCTTTTTGAAAACCGAAAGAGCGAGAACAATTCTGGTTTAATAAATGAAGGAGAACAAAGAAAATTCCAGCCCTTCTGTAAACTTGGCAAACCTGGACCATACAAAGCCATGTTGGTACTGGGATAAGAAAGACTTGGCACATACACCGTCGCAGCTCGAAGGGCTCGACCCAGCTACCGAGGCACGGTACCGCAGGGAGGGCGCCAGATTCATCTTCGATGTGGGAACACGCTTAGGGCTGTATCCTTTCCGCTCCTGTTGGCGTGAACTGCCGTTAGGAACGGGGATTTTCAGAATAAAGTGTAAAAGAAAAGGCATTTGTGTGCTTAGTTAGCTGCTCAAATGTTTCTGAATCGTGAATCAAAAATCTTTTTGAGCTTACTTGCCTGTTAAGCAATGTGTTCCTGAATTTCTCTGATGTTCCGAATTTGTATCCATTCGTTGAGTTAACGAGGTTTCACCTGCACCAATTTGGCAGTAGAAAAGTAAGATGATGCAGGCTTGCTGATTAAGGGTGACTTTTAACAGTTATCAGACTTGGTTTCTTACTACATGAGTCTGAGTAACTTCTCAGGTTTTGAATTTTGCATTTGTTTTTCTGTGTGTTTTCCCTCTGAGGCTTCTGACTTCTGCCTCTCCACTCTTTTCTTTTTCTGATGTTTTGTTGGTGAGTCTTTTGTTTGTTTGTTTAGGTTGGGATATTTACAACTTGTTACAACAACTTTGTAAGTTGTATAACAACTTTCTCTCCACTCTCCTCCTCCCTCACAGACTGCCACTTAAACTTTTTGCTTCCTTTATTCCTATGTTTCTTTTAATCTCCTCAGTTCTTTGTTTAGCAAAACTGGTGAAGATGAAATTTTACCCTTAAGGAAGAGGGTAGGGAGCATGTTCACATTTTATTTGCATTTGGAGGTGTGAGTAATGAGTAACTTTCTTCCACAGCAGCACTCCCACGTGAGGTGATGGTTGTTCTCTTTGTACCCACTGCTGGATTTTACCTTCCCTGAAGCAGGCGTGGTTTAACACGAGGACGACCTTGCATGGATCCTCCTATAAACATGATTGGGACTTTGCACGCTTCCAATAAATGCTTTAGTTATCACCTTCATCTGGGCTGAATTTTAGTCTTTACACAGCCTTAAGGAGTTTTCTTTTCTGTTTTGGGCTTGTTTTTTTACAGCTCCTGTTTTACTTGCAGTGCTTTCAAACTGGTCACTGAACGGACAGTTACTTGGGGTACTTGAGATGGCAGAATGTATCTTTTGCTTTGTGCATGTTTGGTTTAAAATTTGCTTTCTGCCCTGTTTGCAAGTCCTTATTCTGCACCACAGACATTATGATACTCTAGCAACTGGAATAATTTATTTCCATCGGTTTTACATGTTTCACTCCTTCAAACAGTTCCCAAGATATGTGAGTATTTACAGTATCGATGACTTGAATACAGTGATTGCACCAGGCATGGGCTGTTAGAAATAGATCACTGGGGTACTACTACTGTCCTCTGCTCTGAATGATGTAGAATAGATGTTTTACCCTTTAATAATTACAGCTTAAAATACACTGTTCTTGTTTGTTTACACATTTCCATTTAAGCTTAGAAACGTATCTATATTGACATTGCAGTTATGGCTTGCTGATACTGTTCTTTAGAAAGAGTTACAGCCATAGTTCTGGCACTCCTGTATTGGCTAAAAGGGAAAAAAACAGTGTAATATAATTTAAAAACTGCTTGAGAAATAGTGTTGAACAAGGACAAATTCTGCTTTGAGTTTCTGACCTTGAAATAAAGTTGTGTAAAATGGACAGTCCTCAGTATTCTATACTTTGAGAAAGTAAAAGTTTAATTTAACACTATAATAAAATCAGAAATTAATATGTGTATTATTAAACTGGGAAACTTCTACCAAACTGTTAATGGAAACTCTTAGTGTTTTTATACAACCCCATAATGTATTGCCTGTTTACATGCAGACAGGTTTTTGAAAGCACTTTCTTTTTCAGGTGACAGGAGCCTGCTGTCTCTTCCTGGCAGGAAAAGTTGAAGAAACACCTAAGAAATGTAAAGATATAATTAAGACAGCTCGTAGCTTGCTAAATGATGTACAGTTTGGGCAGTTTGGAGATGATCCCAAGGTAAAAATACTCTTGTTGAAATGGATTTCTTCCTGTTGTAGCCCAGCGAAGTGACGTACATTCACTAGAGGACTGGCTGATTTTCAGCTGTTCTAGATTAAATTATACATTCCGCATGCATTTCTAGCTCTTCTGGGCAATGTGGTAGGTACCTGTGAGAATAATTACTGCTAATAAAAGTAGCTTTGGGAGCCTACTGGGATAATTTTATAAAAAGTTTACAGTTTAGTTCATGTAAATTCTGATGTTATTTTGCAAGGTAAAGTAAATTTGAGTAATTCTGGTTAGAGCTGGAAAGGTCATCGAGGCATAAATCATATTTGACTGTCTTAATGTATTAGGAAGCAGTTGATAGCAAATCTTAAGTAATCTTAAGAAATACATCCCAAAGCATTGAGAAGTTTCCTGTGTGTGACTTAACAACAAAACCCATGCTGCTTTCAAAACTTGCCTATTATAAACAGCAGAAGGATCTGAAACCTGAAAGAAATGTGGTGAGAACTTCTCCTTTTGTTGTGACTTTGTGTATTCGGCACTTTCATGCTGTATCTGGTTCAGCTCTTTCCTCTGTGGAGAAAAAGGAATTTTAAACACCACATCTCATCTCCTGCCCTAAATAAATGTGAGAGAAAAGTATCTGGGTTTAAAATAATGTTTTAAGTTGGAGAGATTCGTGTTCTCCTCAGAGACAAACCCTAATCAAGCAAAAGCCGACAAGCATGTTTGCCTGCAGATGCTCTGTAGTCGTGCTTTATACCAGCTTGAATTATTTGTGAGTAGAAGAAGGAATAATACTGTGGTTACCTTGTGACATTCTCTAGGAAGAAGTGATGGTCCTTGAAAGAATCTTACTACAAACAATAAAGTTTGATTTGCAAGTGGAACATCCATACCAATTTCTCCTCAAGTATGCCAAACAACTCAAAGGTAAAATCTTACAGGGTGAGCGAGTAACGCCTGGTACTAATTTTCAGAACTTAATTTACATGAACAGTGTGAGAGTATTCTGTCCCAAACTGCTTGTCCTTCCTAATAACTTTGTTTCTTACCATTTTTCTGGTTGTTTTTCAGGAGACAAAAATAAAATTCAAAAGCTGGTTCAAATGGCATGGACATTTGTCAATGACAGGTGAGATACTTCTAGGAAACCTTTTGAAAGTGAAGTAGTTACCGTTGCCTACTTTATTCTGGAGTTAGGTATTTCTTTGACAAATGCTCAATAACGTTTTCTGCTTGCTATATGTTGTCTTGATCACGTTAATCACTTTCTTTCCATCGTTACCATGGTAGTTCCATTGAGCAGGGAATCTAGGATAAGTATAGAAGTAGACCGTTAAGACATTTGCAGGTTTGTGGTAATGATTTAATGGTGCATTAAAAAAAAAGCCACTGTTTGAGAGGGCCAAACCAAATTACGGATCTCCAGGACAGAAGCTGGCTTCCTGCCCAGGCTGAGGTACGTGGCACATTCTAAGAAATCCCCTCCCAATTTCGTCATGTTGGTCAGCACTTTTTAAAGTGATGTTTTCGTAATAGGAGCCATTCCGTTCAGGGAGAAATAGAGGTTTTAGTGCTAGATTTACAATTCTTTGAATAACAGATTTGCATTACGAGGATCACATCCATTAACAGGAGTGTGTGTAGAAGCACTTTGCGTGTGTAGTGTGGTATTGAAAACCAAAAACACTAACCAGAACAACTCGATCCACTTCAGTCTTGTTAAGAATGATTCTGCAGAGCTGGGCAAGTTAATTCACCAAGCACGGTTAAATGTGATTTTCAGTTTCTGTAGCAAACCCTTAAGAAAATGTGTAAGTGGCCTGACTATTTGGAAATGCTAAGCGTGCTCCTTTCAGTCATACCTATGGCAGTAGAACACCATTAAAAAAGGTGCATTTTTATTAGTATGTCTAATTTGAACTAGCCCAGTGTTCATGCAAATTCTTTAGATATCACCTGAATTTTCCAAACTCTCCAAATTGATTTGAGCAAAAGGTTGCTTAGCATATTTGGATGTCAGGAGGTGTTTACTTCAGCTGCTGTCAGTGTTGCAGGCAGTGATGTTACAGGCTTCACTGTCACTGTTGAGTTCATCAGAGAAAACTTGTTATGTATCCATCAAGGTTTGGACACTGGTGTACTTGGAATTAGATGGTGTTTAATAATTCAAGAAATGTAATAATTAAAGGAAGTGCACTTCAGAAAAACATTTAGTGTGAGGTTGGAGTGATTGTTTCAAATAATAGAAACAATAGAAGCCTTGAGAGGCTGCCCTGTGTTTACTGAATAGGAGCCGTATTAGAAGTGCACTTGTTTTTGATGGTCCTGGGAAAATGGTTCTGTACTTAGCACTGCAGACCTTTAGCACAGGGGGTTCTGTTCTGGTGCAGCCGCAGTGCACGTAAATGTCATTAAAGTAATGATAAGAAAAGAATGTTTTAAGAGATGGTTTAGAAAGGCTCTTAATTAAAATTGTCTGAGATCTGAAAGCATGGTGAGATTTTATACCTCGTTAATTGTAACTGTCGGACGGTTAAGCATTGTACTTTGACAACCAGAATTATCTTCAAGGTTGTGTTTTGTCTTCTTTTGTTATTATTCCAGCCTCTGCACTACACTGTCGCTGCAGTGGGAACCCGAGATCATAGCTGTTGCAGTCATGTACTTAGCAGGCCGTTTGTGCAAGTTTGAGATACAGGAATGGACATCAAAGCCAATGTACAGACGATGGTGGGAGCAGTTTGTCCAAGATGTTCCCGTGGATGTTCTGGAAGGTATGAAAAACACTTACTGCAAACTGAGGAGTGTTTCTTTTGACTGTGTGGTCTAGGTCATTGGTAAATGCAAATTCCTTTCTATCTGGGTTTTAGTCAAAATAATGGTGGAGTATGTAATTGAGGACGTAAGTGCTGTGCTTTAATGAGGTTTTTAATTAAGCTTATAAGGCTGGCTTAGTCTGGAAGCATCTTTAGTTATCACATTTAGTCTTCAGGTCAATATTTGCTTTACTACTTGTTCAGTTTATAACACAGCTAATTAGCTGCTCAATTGTCATGGTGTGTGTTTTGTTTTTCTTAGTGATTCCCCTCATTTTAAATAAGCAGCTCTGTGAACACTGGAACTGATGGAGCCTGGTTTCCAGTGGTTCTCTCTTTGGGAGTTGACCTATTTAACCAAATTATACTAGAGTTACAATCACATTTTATGATGTACCACAGCTGAGGAACAGATCATGGGGAGTGAATTCTGGTGTGTGGGGGAGTGAATTTTGGTACGGGATGAGTTATGAATCTTTTTTATTGATCCAGCTATCTTAATACTATTCCCTTTGTGTGTATATATTGCTCATATTTACCTGCTGCCTGTTTTCTTGAGAGAACCCCAAGAAGTTCATAAAATAAAGCAGGACTTCTCTTGACACTTAAGTACAGTGTGATTATGTGGCCACTAATTTGTCTTTATGAAAGATTTTATTAAAACTTACCTGGTACAAATGTCAAGCTGAGCATACTTCTGGTTCCATAAATTCCTGCTTTAAAAATCGATGCTTGTTGCTTTCTGGCATTTGTTTCTAAGGAAGCTTTAAATACAACAGCGTGTTGCTGTGCAGGTGGTTTAGCCTTTGTTGCTCTTAGAACTTTTCAGTGAGTACCGTCCAGTTCTGGTGATTTCTTAAATGGTTACCTGCTCTGTTTGTATCATGGCTTTTTTCAGAGTTACTTCAGTTTCAGGTTGATCTCTGCTAATCCCTGCCAAAGAGGGTTACAGAATGGGAATCCCTCCAGATCCTGCTACTGCACCAGTGAATGCTCACTGAGAGAACTCACTCAGCTTTTCTTGAAAGACTTTCTTATCCTTGAGTGCTGCTCTTGCACCTGGTTATCAGTTGATCCTATGTGTTTTCTGACAGACTTTTAGCTCCTAACATGTTGGAAGAAGGGTTTAGTACTAGTATTTTACTTAGTTTCCTGAAACGTTTTTGACCAGCCTAACTAGATGTCTATGTTTTAACGTAGAATTCTCCTTCACTGACTTTCTTACTCTATTACTGTCCTGTTTATGCTGTTACGTGGGTCTCCAAGCACACAGTAACAACATACAGTATATTAATACCAAGACACTTTGTTCTTCCTGTGGAAGTTGTACATCTGCATCTATGTATTGTTTAGCATAGGCAGAAGAAACTCAGAAATGCAAGTATAAATTCAAGAAGTCTATTTTTTAAAAAAATCGAATCTGTGGTCATTTTAAGAATGAGTAATGTTTACAGTTAATTTCTCTGAAGTTGATGTCCACTAAAAAGCTTAGTTGATTTTTGTGTATTAAATGTACACTTGAACATGATGAGTGTATAATCTTTTGGGTATTTTTTTTATAGACATCTGTCATCAGATCCTGGATCTGTACTCCCAGGGAAAACAGCAAATGCCTCATCATACTCCTCACCAGTTGCAGCAGCCGCCGTCTCTTCAATCTACACCCCAGGCACCCACGGTACAGCAATCGCAGCAACCCCAGGGTTCAGAGCAGTCACAGACTCAGCAGCAAAAAGAGTCACAACAGTCAGCACAACAGCAGCAGCAGCAGCAGCAGCAAACGCAAGCACAGCAACCGAAAAAGCCCTCTCCCCAGCCAAGTCCTCCTAGACAGATTAAAAGACCAGCAGTAAGTTTAACTTTGAACTTTAACTTGCATTTTTATTTTCAGGCTGATCTGATGTCCATCGGATTTAAAGGCTGCAGCGTGTGCAGCAGACTTGTGTTTGCTCCAAGAATGAGCCTGGTGATTAATTTTGTATGGCAGACTTCCAGTGGTTGTATGTTAGTGTGGAACAGCCTTTACAGTTTTGGCATACCACACTCATTCCACTTGAGGCAAAACCAGTGCCTACTTTTCAGTCAGCATGAGCTGTTAAGGTTCTTACTCTGGTTCTGTGCTATCAAGTTTTGGGTTTTTTTTGCTATTCAGCAGGCTTGATTTAGTGAAGGTATCTTGAGCCATACCAGAATGTAGAGATGTGCACAACGCTGATGAAGACATTGTTTGACTTTCTGGTCTGTGATTACCAATTTAAGAGAATGGTGGCTTCTCAAAGTATGTCAGAATTCTTAGAAGTAGTCTTTCAAAATAGCAACAGTAGAAGCCTACAAATGCATCATGCAGTAAAGCTTCACTTTGTATTATCACCTCATTGGAAATAAGAAAGTACATTGGCAGGTGGGTAATGTCACAAGTACTCTGAGTGCTTTTCCGCAGTCGTCAAGTCCAAATGAAGCTTTCAGACGTTAGTCTACGTTTCTTGTAATATTTTTTCGCTTGCAAGTTATAAAAAAAAGGTGTTAAAGCGTTACCCAAATCTTCTTGCAAGTACTTGGCAAGAAGGGTATTTTCAGAAGCAAAAATCTTTAGAGTCCGTCCATTTAGGAAGTAAATTTTGTACAGCTTTTGCTCTAACTCGTAATTAACGCATGCCCAAACTAGAGAACACAAGCAAAAAAAAACCCCAAAAAACCCAAACAAAACCAAAAGCCGGGGAAGGAGCAACAAATGATAGAATGAAATGGAATTGGAAGAGTGCAGCATCTTCGTGAAAGCAGCCTCCCAAAGAAGAGAAAAACACAGCACTCTAAAACCTTGGTCTTGTAATTGCAAGATACAGCTTGCAACTGGAAGACAGAGTCTGCACTGAAATAGGTAGTTCTTGCATTGAACATTAGAGTTGTTCAGGACAGAAAGCTGATAAAATGTGTTAATTAGCTTGAAAACTGGGAGCTCTTTATAGGTAGTATCCATTTATTTTCATAATTTTTTGAAATTAAGAGTTTGAGGTCTACCACCTAGTAACTAAGGAAGGGAATGGTACAGATAAAAAGGTAAGTCCTGGTGTACTGCAGGCACCCAGAACAAACACAAAGCAAAGAGTGACTCACAGGAGAAGATTTGTAGGAGAACAGCACAAACAGCGTGAACTTGAGAGCAGCGAATGTGATGATCTGCAGTCGTTCTTTCTCCAGAAAGCAGTCCAGGAGAGCAAGATTTGTAATGTTTGAAAGCTTTACTTGGCCTCTAAAATGTTCTGCTGTTAGATGTGCCATAAACCTTATTTAAAATGTTTGCCCCCTCCTATAAATAGGGCTTTGCATGACTTCTCCTTCGGTTTGTTCAGAGCATAAATACACTTTGTTCCTGGAGGCCAGATTTTCCATTTACATGAACTCTTGGAGCTCCGTTACCTTCTACTGAGCCAAGATGCTTCCAAGCAGCTGAGGCATTGGCCCATGACTTACGGATCTGTACCAGATGTCCAGAGCATCTGCACATCCTCTGCAGCTCTGCTGGTGAAGAGCACTTGAACGTTCACTTGACTTTGCTAAAAATACACTGGTGAATCATTCCACGTAAATAGTGTATTTAGATTGATTAAACTGAAAATTAGTGGGAACAATTTTGATGCCTGTAGTAATGGCACTAAAAGAACAGTTGCATTATAGATTGAACTTATTATGAATGTATTAATGAACATTCAGCGTGCTAATAAATTGGTAACTGACCCTGGGATGTCAATACAGAGTCACAGAATGGTAAGGGAATGGTTTGGAATACAAACTGCAGTGCAGTAGAAGGACCAGAAAACCTCATCTGTATTTTATCATCTGCATTTTATCAATCTCTCTATTAGAGAAGTGTTTTAAATTCTTTCATTGTTTTTCTTTAGCGTAAATGCAGCTTAAACTGATGTTTTTCTGTCACACAAGCTATTTGGCTGCAGTTGCTTGTCCTGTTCCGATTATGTACTACAATGACATTGTTTCCTGAACACTGCTCCGTGTTGACAAGTGCACAGTAACTAAATTGCTTGTCACTTGAAGTGAGCAATTGTGACTTCTCAGAATGAGTGATTTTTGGAAGTGTTGCACTGAGCAGCAAGACTTGCTTCTGTTTGAAAGTGCAGGGAGATCTGGTGGTTGCAGTCAATTTTACAGACGAGGAATTTTGCGCTACAAGATTGAGAAAATGCTACCCACGTAGACTGAAGGCAGCAGATGAGTCTGTGAGAGTTGCCAAGAAAAGTACCTGTGTTTGGCATGAGAAGATAAAGATTGTCCTTAAAAAGCAGAGAAGCAGCTGGAAAGTGGCTGAAGAGGAATTGAAATGTCGAAGGAATACAAGAATGAGGTAGCTTCAAGCAGGCCTGGGGTGCCTTTGTATAAGCAAAAATGTTGAGAATCCCCATCAGAATTAAGGAAAATGAAAAGTAAAGTGATGAAAACGAAGCAATAATTGGTGAAGGTAAAGCCACTAGAGGTAAATAGTCCCTTTAAAAAATCCCTTTCATTTAAAAACCAGAGGAGCTGTGTACCATACCCCTCTGATTTTATCATTAATTTTAAATACGTTTGTAACTAAGCTTAATATACTCAAAATTTAAAGCAACGCTTCCCCTGCCTTCCTGTCCTGGTAGATAAAGCAGAAGGGCCTGAAGTGCTTTTGGCAGCAGTTGAACGCCAGGTCGAAGCAGAATTGGGAGCAGAGGCTGTTTCTTGCTTTCAGCTTTGTGAGCGGCGCACCAGTGCGTGACGTCTGTGATAAATAAATCAAAGGAGATGTGGTGCTCAGCAGTGAGAACAGCAGGAAATGCTGTATCTGAAGTAGCTGCTATTCCTTCAGGCTTTTCGTTCTGCCACTTAAACTGGGATTTCCCAGTGCGATTTGACTTTGGTGTTTGTGTGGCATCTGTCAGAGGAGACTGGACATTATCAGTGTCCCGATAAAAGTATAGGAGCAACTAAAGGGGTTGTCCTCCTCCTTTTAGGGGAGGGAGGAGGAAACTGGTTCTGGTTTAGCAGGCTCTAAGCTGTTTCCAGGTTTGCTCACTTTTTACAGTTTAAAAATGCTCTGTACTTTGCAGTGGTTTCAATTCCATCCTATTTTTTTACACAGGCTGTGTCTCCAAAAGAAGAAACAAAGGCATCAGGTAACTGTTAACACTCAATTCATATTGCCTTCATTTTGCTGTTTTAACCAGAGTCAGTCATTTGCTGACGTGTGCTTAGTCTGTTTACTTAGAGGCTCAGCAGTTCTTAACTATCCTGATCCTCATAATGTGTCTTTAAGTATGTGCTGTAACTATTTCTAAGATGTTCCTAACTGCAAAACTTGAACAAACACAGAATCGCAGACCATTAGGGATTGGAAGGGACCTCCAAAGCTCATCCAGTCCAATCCCCCTGCCAGAGCAGGAACACCCAGATGAGGTTACACAGGAAGGCGTCCAGGCGGGTTTTGAATGTCTGCAGAGAAGGAGACTCCACAACCTCTCTGGGCAGCCTGGGCCAGGGCTCTGTCACCCTCACTGAGAAGAAGTTTCTTCTCAAATTTAAGTGGAACCTCCTGTGTTCCAGTTTGTGTCCGTTACCCCTTGTCTTATCATTGTTTGTCACCGAGAAGAGCCTGGCTCCATCCTCGTGACACTCACCCTTTAAATCTTTATAACCATGAATGAGGTCTCCCCTCAGTCTCCTCTTCTGCAAACTAAAGAGCCCCAGCTCCCTCAGCCGCTCCTCATAAGGGAGATGCTCCACTCCCTTGATCATCTTTGTAGCCCTACGCTGGACTCTCTCCAGCAGTTCCTGTCCTTCTTGAACTGAGGGGCCCAGAACTGGACACAATATTCCAGATGCGGTCTCACCAGGGCAGAGCAGAGTACGGGGTGTAACTGTGTCCCAGGGGTCCCTCAGCGCAGTCTGATCAGTAGAAACCTTGCTAACTCCTCAACTCTCAACTTACAACTCCTGAGATTCCTTTTAACTATTTACAAGTTATGGTTTTGTGCTAGAAGATGTACGTGTGCTCACCTGCACACTTGTAGTGTTACTGGGACAATTTGTCTCTGGTTATAAAATCCAGAGCTTGAATTTTGAATGTGTGTTCTTTTGGAAGACTCGAGTGTGACACTCAAAGCCACTTTATTTACACAAAGGTCTTGATTTTAGCTTTCTTTATTAAACGTACATAGTGTATAGGATTTCCAGTGTACTTTTGCACACTGTAATGTGATTTGATAACCATTAGTGTGAGGCTAGAGATAGACTTTGGGAAATACTGCAGAGCAATGACCAATTACAAACGTCCAACTGTTTTTTAGAACCACCACCACCATCTAAAATTCCTAAAATTGAAACTTCCCATCCACCGATACCTCCTGCACATCCGCCTCCAGGTAAGCTTTCGTTTTCTAAACCACATTTACTCCTGCCATTAATTGCTCTGCTCCTCATTCGGATGAGGGGACGTGTCCCTGATTAATCAGTTTGGCAAACAAAAGCATGAGGTAGAGAAGCTCCAGAGGGAATTCTGTCTTTGTAGCACAGGCTTTTCCAGACAAGCAAAACAGTTATGATGGAAACAAGATTATACTGGGAGGACAAAGGCAAAGCAAAGCTGTGACTTAAAGGCCTAGAAAACTGAAACTGATTGTCACTAGCAGGCAAAAAGGGATTTCTGTTCTCAAAAGGATGGCCCATGCCATGCCATACCATGTCACTTCTGACTCACCTGAGGAGTCCTCCCTGTTTCATCTTTAGTACAGACATCCTGCACAGTAAGAGGGATGCTTGCTTTGCTGTGTCCCAAAAGGGGACTTGCTGGAGAACTTCAGCACCGCACACATGCCTTATGTTTGCAAAATAAGCTGTGTTGTTGTAAAAATGCGCTTCCAGCACCTTGACGCATCGGCTGTCCTTCCAGTGACCCGTAAACACGACATCAATATTTGATAGAGCACGGGCCTCAGTGTAACTGCGAGATGACAGCTTCTAACAGGGAATTACAGGAGAGAGGAGCAGTGCTCTGAAATACAGCAGGAGCATTCTTTCCTGTTTGTTAAAATCTGAGTAAGAATGAAGGGGTTCGACCAAGTGTTGGTTACTGCTTCAGTTGTTGGATCTCGAGTGCATGTCTTGCATCCAGAACGAGTCTGGAAAGGAGCAAATGGGGAAATCACTCCCTGCTGTGATTCAGGAGCTCGAAGTCATTGAAATCATAGGTATTGCAGCCAGCATACAGCATAGCCACCTTGCATGATCTGTTATGCCCTAGGGGGCAGTTTTGCTGTTCAAATGGACTGCTTAGATAAGGTAAATCCTGTTTAAGAATAAAGGATTTGTTCCCCTTGTTATCTAAATTGGTTTTGTTTATATAGACAAGCAAGGTGGGTGTCAAGATGCCCCATACTCTTTTTTTGTTGGGCATTTCAATACTGACTGTATGAGATGTTGCCATTGGGTCTGTCTTACTGTGCTATTCCTTACGTTACAATATTTGCATTAAGAGGAAGAAAAATTTAAGATTCTTGTTTGAAGAGAAGACACTTTAAAGCATCTCCTTCCCAGAAATGGCCAAGTGCAATTCTGTCAAATTCTGACCTTTTCATGAACTTCCCAGGCTGTCAGGTGCTGAGCTCCCCAAAAGCAGTCAGTGGAAGGAAGCTGACGGGATTTCGTGTCCCACGCAATCCATCGCGCTTTCTTGCTTGCCCTCTGGTTTTCTTTCTTCTTTCACTTGATAAACAGGTTTAGAGCTGAGCGTTAAAGAGTTGAGACTTTGGTCTGTACTCCCAAATAATAATTTATTACATGGGGGGCAAGTGAAGTGCAGAGGGTGATCCCAGGCCCATCCCAGAGCACGAAAGAGGGAGAAGGGGAGGCCTGGAGTAAAGCAGATTGGAGCAACGATTGTAAGATTTTGGGTCCCATGACTTCTTAAATCTGCTGCTGTGGTTCTGTCCATCCAGTCTGCTGAGTGTGGAACAATATTTAAATTACAGGAAGATGGCAGGAAGAATGGAAGGTGTATTTATCGTTTAGAATGGCAGAAGCTGAGCTTGGAGCTTTGTTGTGCAGCTTGGTTATTTTCTGGTGATAGAAGATGGTCTGTCTGGGTACCATCTGGCATTCAGAGACTCAGCAAATTGAGTTCTCTTTTGATATTTTAACTGGAAGAAAAATACCGAGTACTCAGAAGCTGTTACTGCTGCTATCCTTCCAAGAAATAACTGACTTTGTCTTTTCCAGAGCGCAAGCCTCCGTTGACAACCGCAGTTTCACTGGGGGAAGCGGAGCAGTCGACGACGGTGGACCCGGTGGATATGCCCAAGGTCCAAATTCCTCCCCCAGCCCATCCTGCCCCGGTCCATCAACCTCCACCCCTGCCACACC
>NW_010204864.1:4891-8805 GCF_000695765.1 Mesitornis unicolor | reverse complement strand
TTCCTGTGTGGCCTGGTCTAGGTGATCCTGCCCTGGCCGGGGCGTTGGACTGAATGATCTTTCGAGGTCCCTTCCAACTCCTGAGATTCTGTGATTCTGTGACTTACAGATCAATTGAAGTAACTGGAGAAAAGCACAAAAGTGAAAAGCATAATAAGGAATCAAAATAAATTTTTTTAATAAAAAATGTAATCTGGGATGTGAAATGATTGAATTATCTTGTCAGGAGAAATAGCTCTGAGCAAATAAGCACCAAGGTAAAAGTAGTATTTGAATCTCAACTGGAACTCATTTTAATGGGCATTATTCCTCAGAAAGAAGCAGCTGGAGTGGTTTCTGGCCCTGAGAATGCTCTGCAGCCTGACTGTGTGGTCACAAAGCAGTTTTTTATTCCAAGGAATACTTCTATGTGCTGGGTAAAAACTCAAGGGGAAAAATAAATGAACAGACTTGTGGTTAATAGAGATGACAGGTTATCGGTCTGCTGAAAGAGATGAAAAAATACACTCATTTGTCAATTTTGAACTTTGAACCATGTGGCTGGCAAATCTGGACAATTTTCCAGTATTGCATCTAGTTTCAGTCCTGAAAGCTTGAAACTGTTTGCCTTGTCTTTGCAGTGTTCATAAGCAAGAAGCAGTTTAAAAATAAGCTGGTGAGATTGTCTTTACTGATATATCCAGATACAGAGTTCATAAGGTACCAAAAGCTTCACATAGTAAGTGTTCTCTGATCATTCCAGTATTTCTCCTTTAAAAACTATAAAACATTATTACAGCTGGACCACCTAGAGTTTAATAATATTTGGTGACCAGCTGAAGGCTGAATCTTTTATGATGAACTTAGTGAAATGGCAATGGCCAGCTATTTCAGTAGTACTTTTGGAATAAAATTGTGTAATAGTTTCATGTACACATGCGATTACCTGTGCTATTGGATGGTTTGCCTGGGGATTTAGGTTGATACAAACTCCGCAGCTATTTTTCTCAGGAAACTTTCATGACATAGTTGACAATTAAGTTGTAAAATGCTTCTCTCACTTCCAGAGAAATACATGTTCCTCCATAACATTGTGACCTTATTCTTAGAGGAGATATGTTTACTCCATTCTGACTAATACAGTCAGGTAACAGCTTCACTGAGACCTACTACTTTGAAATCAGGGTGATGCTTGATGCTGACTTGTGTTGCAGACAGCTATGCATTTCAACAAAAGACCATATCACTGTCTTCAGCAGTGACCAAGGGCAGATGATAAGGATGAACATCTAAGCAGCGAGCAGGCAGTTATACTTCCTTGGTAGATAGAATTATGTAGGTTGGAAAAGACCTTTAAGATCATTGAGTCCAATCGTGAACATAACACTGCCAAGTCCACCACTAAACCACCTCCCTAAGTGCTACATCTACTCTACATCATCCCGTCTCCCAGAAGTCTGAAGCTCTGGAACTTTTCAAACTGGATTTGTGACCTTGTATTTAATAATCTTGATGGACTGTTTTTTTCCCTCTGTGATATTTGATTGCATGCATGTATTTGTCACAGAACATCATGCTCATGTGAAATATGCTCCTGGCGGCTCTGAGCTGTGAAAGACTTGGCAGATGATGGAGTAGCCAATGAAATGAGGTATAATCAAGCAGAGAGAGAGAATTAAACAAGCTAAACCAAAATGAAGCAAAAAAAGGCAACAGACAAGGCAATAAAAACTCTTTTCTGTACTTTTCTCATGATAATGTTAATGTGATTACAAATCTTTGACCACGAGTCGTCTCCAAATTTATGTTGGATGGTAAAAGCTGCCTTTAGTTACCTTTGTGATCAAATGCTGAATCTGCCCTTTATTTTCATATTTTGGTATGTGTAGACAGATGGGTTTAACTGCAGAGAGAGTTCTGGTAGCCTGCAGAAGCGGATGCCACAAGAAGTCCTTGTACATTGCCATAGTATTTAACAGAGGGAGAGGAGATGACACTTGTTCTGAGCTCCTGAGTTACCACTGCTTAAGAAAGTTCCAGAGAAAGGAGTACGGCACAGGCTCCAAACAGACCTGCTGGAGAGGATTGATCCCCATGTCCAAAGGGGTGGGAAAAAGAGAAGCAGTAGGCAGATGAGTAAAGGCACAGTGAGGTGTTAGAGAAGGCTGTTTGGGGGGTGGGATGGGAAAAAAGCTGCTTGAGAAAAGGAGGAAGAAGGACCTGATGCAAAAACTTTAGGTGATAACTTCTCGGAGAAAGACTAAAACGCTTAATTCAAGTACTTTCTAATGTTTCTGTTGTCTTGCAGGATTTTAGTTACTAATAATGCCAGTGAGGGAGAGGGCCATAGCAATACTGCAAGTTTGACTATAGATGTGGATACATGTCAAAATAGCTATAAGAATTTTTGTCCTTTAAGATGTATTTTATGAAAAGGGTTTGAAAACTTCTCTTCTAATGCTTTAGATAATTGTTCTTCAAATGTATTAAAGAATTTCCACAAGAGACTTCCACAAGAGGTCCGCAGACCCCTCCGTCAGAATGTTTTCCTGCCATCAAGTTAAATTTTTCTTTTGCAGTTGAATTCCATTATGCTTAGTTATATCACCCTAAGTAGTTCTGTTTACTTAGTGTTTATAGTCCTTAAATATCTTTAGACCATTACTGTTGATCCTTGGTTATTTCCTAGCCAAACTGAGCTTGTTTGCTTCTCCCTTGTCTTTCCCAAGTAGGCCTGTTGTCATGCCTTTGTCATTTCGTTTGTTCAGTGACTCCAAAAGCTTTTCAGTAAGGAAGTGTGCAGTGCAGTTGCCATTGCCTTATCAGTACGTCCTTTATTTATATTTTTATTTTATATTTGTCTGATGTGGTACACCTATGAATGCTGTCTGAACTTCTGTTCTTTAGGCATGCAACTGCATTGAAGAAATACTTCTGAGGTTTACTTTGCTATTGCACCTAAAAGTTCTTTGGAATGAATACTTATATATACTTGCTTAATTTTTTCCCTTACAGGTAAACTAACTTTCATTTTCTAGCAAGGCTCTTAATTCACTATATTGCTAATTTGTCTGTCTCCTTTATGTAAATTCTTTGGCCTAAGAAGTCTGTTCAAACTTTTCCCTTAGAATTACTTGTAAATTATTGTAATTTTCTTTTTCCCAATGTTACATTTTATCTGTAATTTTTTAAAATACTCAGCCATCTGTTATGAAACTAAGCACCTCAGTATCTTGCTGTTTATTGTTTTGCCCTTGTAGGTTTTCAGGCCCTAGCAATTTATCAGTGCTGTTCCCATCGACAACGAATTGAGAGGGAGATAGTGTATAACGCTGATTTCTGTTGCACTGGTGTAAAATAATGAATGACAATATAAAGAAAGTGCTGTGGAGTAGTCCTGATTGACAGCATTGATGAAACATTATAGGTGGGACTCAGTTTAAGACACATTTAGTGTTTATATGTGTACAGAGACACCAGTGTCTAAATTCTGTATTAATCAATAGATATTTAACTAATTTACCACAAGAAGTATGGGATTCTTATGCTGTGAAGTATTTTGTCTTGCCAACGCTGTTGCTTCAAAAAGGATTTTGTCTAGGGAGTCTCAAAGCTGCCTATGTTTAGGCAACTGGATTCAAAACAGTATCGAATTCAGGATTAGCCTCAATACTTCTTACATCATTTGTGTGTCTCATGAAAAGCTCATGAGAGAAGGCCAAATCCAAATAAAAATAATTCCTTTTGGTGGCAAATTTAGTGCTTTCACCTTATTTGAAAATGAACCTGCAATCTTGAACTCATCTGAGTCAACTGAAAAGTGAATTTTCACCTCTGTTCCTTTCACATAAAATGTCAGCTATGGCACAGCTGTTCTTGGAGCATAGGTATGTATGTCACATAGGTACTTCTGTTGAGAGCTGTGAGGTTAGGGA
>NW_010204864.1:2923-4871 GCF_000695765.1 Mesitornis unicolor | reverse complement strand
TTAGAGCAAAAAATTTGTAGGCATTAGCATATAGATTGATGATACATACTGCAAAAGGTGTAGTGATGCAAAGATATGCTCAGTTTTTATGAAAGCTGTCTTTTAAAAATTATAGAAGGTGTTTTAACTTGTTCAGAGTTGCTACATTATTTATATCAGACAACGATTCTCATTTTTGTGGCTTTCTGTGAATTTCCTTTTGAATCTTCTCTGTTCTGGCTTTCCATTAAACAAACACACTGATAATGTATTTAATTGTCTCTGAAATCACATTGCAAGATCTAGCTCTCAGCTAAATATGCCGTTTTGTAAGCTGAAAACTCTTTGGCATTCCTCTATTCATCTTGTGAATTTTGAAATTCAGTTCAGTGAGGAAATTCTCATCCTGTAGTTCTTTCTTTACTCAGAAGGAGAAGGAAGGGAAATTGCATTTTAGATATCTAAAATGTGGAATAAAGTTTTATTTCTGTAGAATTACATCCTACAGGAAGTAATAAAAATTTTTTGCTTTTTTGGAGGAGAAATAAAAGGATAAACTTTTAAAGGCTTTTTTTAAATGGTGAATTGTTTTAGCTACCCAGAAGGCTTATAAGCTGTCTGGGAATGCTACGCCATTTACTATAAAAGCTGATTTTGCTAGAACTGCCTTGAGCACTAGAAGCAAAATGCTTGATAAAGGATCCATGTATGACAGAGACCTAAAATTCTGTTTACTTCTATACTAAACATTACCAGCTGGATTGTCGGGCATCTGCTCAAATGTCTTTTGGGAAAAGGGCACAGCAAGTACTCTCTTGTATCTAACCCAGTAAATAATTTTAGGTATTTTTATTATTCTCAGGAAGCTCTGACTGATTTAAAGGAGAAATCAGACATATACATTGTATTCCTTGCACTGAAAGTTTCTATTAACTCTTTTTTACCAATATGGAAATTCCCCCCCCCCCCATTAAATTTTGTGCTAAGTTTTTGAGACTGAAACTCATTTAGAAATAGGATTATTAGTTCTTTCAGTTCAAATCAAGATCAAATTCTGGGTATTTGAAATCGGATATTCCATTTTATGAGATTTATCAAATTTAGTTTAGGCTGCTTGTTGAAAGAGCTGAGCCAAATAGCCTTAGCCTTTTAAAGAACAATTTCTCTTCTTGTTCTGTATTTTTTCTCAAAAAACCCCTCTTTCTAGCTAATTTATGTGGTAGACCACATCCACCGCTCTGCCATCATCCATCCACCTCGTTATATCCTCATAAAAGGCTATGAGATTGGTCAAGCACGACTTCCCCTTGGTGAAGCCATGTTGACTGCCCCTAATGACCCTCTTATCCTTGATATGCCTTGAGATGGCACCAAGGATAAGGTGTTCCATCACTTTCCCAGGGATGGAGGTGAGGCTGACCGATCTGTAGTTACCCGGGTCCTCCTTCTTGCCCTTTTTGAAGACTGGAGTGACATTTACTTTCCTCCAGTCCTCAGGCACCTCTCCCGTTTCCCAAGACTTGGCAAAGATGATGGAGAGTGGTCCTGTGACTGGAAATAAGCCTTTAAAAATCCAGGCATTTTTCAGCTATTCTTCTTGATAGAGAGAGAAAAAAAGTCTATGTATGTGAGTTAATTAACATATTTTTTTCCCCAATGAGGAATAAAACAATATGTTTATTATGTTCTCATGTAACAATTCTAAAATAACAAATTTTAGCATAATGTCCAGGCTGTAAACTTCAGATGCAGAGATGAAAGCTTCTGAAAGCTGAAATCTAAATCTCAAAAGTATGATTGTGATAGCAGCTACTGAAATTTGTGACATAAAATGGTAGAGTTGTGACAACAGTTCTCTAGTAACCAGGAGGATTGTTTTGTCCTTAAACAGATGTTTGGAATTTTCTAAATATAAGTTAAGAAAAGTCACAAGTCTTAGTTTCTTTTCCTTAGGGATATCAGGGATCAG
>NW_010204864.1:0-2892 GCF_000695765.1 Mesitornis unicolor | reverse complement strand
CAGCAGGAACTCCAGGTATCCCAGGAACTCCAGGTGTTCAAGTAAGTTTCTGTTTCATTCCTAGAATTTGTAAATCTGAGGCAAATTCTGCCAATTCTCTTCTGGATCATGTTGTATTACTTTTCTGTGTCTCATTCTGTATCAAATTGAATTAGTATTTGAGCTGGTTTATATTTTTTTCTCTTTTAGGGACCACGTGGCTTACCAGGTATCAAGGGAGAGCCTGGGAAAGATGGGACTAAGGTAAAAAAAAAAAATTTAAAAAATTATCATATACAGTTAATGGTATCAATATTTTCACGTGAGGCTTCTGCAAGAATTGTTTACTAAAAAGATAATATGGAAGGTGTAAGAATCCTAAATTTAGAATGTTACTTCAATTCTGAATATGATCTGCTTTATTTAATAGAGTTTATATGGGCTTTAGCACTGCTATTAACACCTTTATTGCATTGAATGATTTATATTTAGAAAGCATATCTAAATATAGGTACCTGGAAGAACGATACAGGCATCTGTCAGAATGATTTCTTTCTGTCTCTTTTCACCCTTTTTCTTTTCAAGTGAGCATCCAGATGAGCTAGGTAGGAAGTTTTGGATGGCACTTCTTATCAGGAGACACTGACTGGTTAAACCAAAGCTTTCTGTGGAAAAATTCTAGCTGAGGGGTAGCTAGTACCTTGAAGCTGCAGACATATGTGGAAGCTTATATATAAATGCTTTGTGGTAGTCCAGATAAACTGGAATCTGGGTCTCCTGTATACACAGTGAAAAAACTAGCCATTGGCTATTTGCAAGTCTCATTGATATGTAAATATCTCTGTCCATCCTTCTCTCACACTTTTCCCCTGTATTTAAAAAAGTTGTAAGTTCATTGTGATAAAAATGTATTTTGGTTTTGGTTTATTAAAACTTCAAAGTCTTTTATGTAAAGCACTTGTTTTCCAAACAGATTTTACTGTAGGATTTCCTTCTTAAGTTCCAGATACTAAAAGCAGGTCCTTAAATTTATCGCTGTTCGGCAGAATTCTCAAATGCATGATTAGAACTGAAAAATGTGCTATGTGTTCTGTGCTTTAGGCATCTTAATCTAATTGATCAGTCAGTATTGGGCCATGTGCAGAAAGTAAGATACTGATGATGAAAAACTCTATTCTCCTGGCCGTGCAGGGTTATGACAGTTGGAATAATTCCTAATGCTTGCTTCAGCCCTGTTTAAAATGTGCCAAGAAATAGGGCTTCCACCACTATTTTAGAAAACTTCTTCCAGTATAAAATAGGTCTTGCCATTAGAATTTTTTTCCTGATGATTCAGCCCAATTTTTCTTCTCTTAATTTCATCCCATTACTTGTAAAGTTTCTGTAGCAACTAATTTAAAACTGTTTCCATCGCCAAATGTTTTAGTTTATCCAATAATTGAATCACAACTTCTAAGCAGAAATCAAGGCTCCATTCTTTTTCATTAAGAAGCAATAGATGCATGAAGTGTTAATTTTATAAGCTTTGCTGATTTTTTGAACTAAATTCCATTGCCTGTTTTCAATACTTATTTGTTGAGAGATATTTTGATAGCATTAACCCACAAGCTATCATTCCTGTGGTCATGTTCCTCTCTTTTCTGTATATAAGAGACCTCTTCAAATCTGCTTAGATACGAATAATTTTGATAAATACCACTGAGACATGTTTTTTTACCCTTTGTCTTAGAATGTGAAATATTACATAAAATAATTTCCTGAGAATAATTTAATACTCCTTTTTTATGATTAAAATATATTAAACTA
This sequence comes from Mesitornis unicolor, assembly GCF_000695765.1. NCBI lineage: Eukaryota > Metazoa > Chordata > Aves > Mesitornithiformes > Mesitornithidae > Mesitornis > Mesitornis unicolor. Next base: position 1,107 of record NW_010204864.1, on the reverse strand, counting down.
ATTCAAATATATTTCTCAATAGGAAGTTAGATATTAACAGAGAGAAAACATTATGATTGTACAAAAATGTTTTAGTGATTGGCACTTTGTTCTGATGGAAGTAGATCCAGTCTACTGAAATGAGCAACTAAGCTGATTTTTATTGTTTCAAGTCAAGTAGTGCCAAGTTATAATTTACCGTTTTGTTGTAAACACTCCTGGGACCTTCAGTACCAATAGCAAAAGTTTTGGAATTGTTGATATGTGACACCTGTGAGGACAATAAAAAGAACCAAGTTTTGGCTTGTGTGTTCAATTGACCTCTGCTTTTTACCAAAGTGGATTTTTACTTCCGCTGAAATGAGGACTTATTTATCCAAAAGTTCTGAAGTTGTTTTAACAGTGTATTTTGGTCTCATTCTGTTTATTTTTTAGAGAAAGTACTTAGTATCTTATTTTTTAATACTTCACCCATCCAGAGTAAGCTGGTGAGAAATTTGATAAGGTCAGTACTCACTGATATTTTCAATAAGAGGTAGGAGCAAAGCCATCCTGTCTTTAGGGAATTTGCTTATTCTTCAGGAATTAAGAATGGATGGTAGAATTATTGCAGCTTCTACAGAGATTTTCAGAGTTTTTTTCAAAGCTCTTTTCAAAGTTGTTTTCTCTTGTCAAAGCTAAATTGCTACTTCTGAACCTCCATAAGCCTTATTGAAAGATTACAGTAAAATCTATTCTAAAATATTTAGTGGTTGTTTAATTTTTTTCTTTTATGCATTGAACCTTGTTTAAAGATCATAAACCTCCCATCAGTCAGCATACCAATGTCATGTAGTTGATATGGGGATATACAATGTCTTTCCACTATTTGTTGACCATTGAGAATATGAATGTAATTCTAGTATATTGATAATATTTTAGATATCAGGTTTTAAAATATGTTTGCTCTTTTAGGGTGACCATGGGATACCTGGTTTTCCTGGATTACATGGGATGCCAGCACCAAAGGTTGAAATTAAATATTTCTTGTTACAATATTCATGTGCTTCAGTTCGCTCTATAGTTTAATTTAAAGGAAAAATAAGCTTATGTATGGTGTATCAGCAAGTTTGCTGATGACACCAAGCT
>NW_010204863.1:0-1173 GCF_000695765.1 Mesitornis unicolor | reverse complement strand
CTGGATGATGTATTCCCAGATGCAAGACCTTCCATTTATTACATAGAATTACTTCTTCTTATTATTACATAGGATCCTTACATAGGATTCCTATGAAAAGCGTGAAGCTCCTCCTATCCCTCCCAAGGAAGCTTTGCCTGGGCAGCAATTCATCAAAAGGTACAGAAAAGCATCCTCATATTTACAAACAGCAACAAGGACAGAGAAATCCCAACACACATTTTCCTGCCATAGCCCCCAGCCCATCAGGAACCATCCTGGCCAGGGGATGGCTCCTAATTTAGGAATAAATCTACATCCAAAGCCAAATCCTCAGCTGGTCTAAACCAGAGCCATTCACACCAGCCAGAATTGCTCCCTCAATTCTTTTTTGAATGGAAACATTGGTTTTCAGGGGTTTTTAAAAACTGTTTATAAAGATGCACTCATGAAAACTCGACTGGGGCCTGCTCAGGCTCAGTGGGCAGAAGGCTGCTCCGGCTGTCCCCGTCCTTGCACCCAGGACCTGTGTGTGCTCACTGCTCTGCACCAGCATTTTAGACAGCACCTCCAGCATTATTTTCCTCTTCAAGCAGGAAAAATTAAGGAAACCATCCTGAAATCATGGTAATGTTATGCTCCGGCTATAACCTCTGCCCACCAAACCTCTGCCCAGTCTACTCGTGCTGATGCTGTAAAGTAGATTTTCTAACTTCTTAAATACAGAAAGTTGGATTTTGCTTTAGGAAAATGGCTCAATGTTTAATTTTGTATTAGAAATCGGCCTTTGTACAACTACATTTTGAAATAAATTGCTACTTTTTTAACTATTTGAAAATATTAGTTCCTCTTTGTATTTCATTTCTTCGGAGGGAAAAAAACCAAATCCAATCCACAATCAGACATTTGCCTTTTTTTCTCCTTTTTTAATTTAGTAACTTGTGAATTCATGCATTGCCCCAGCCGAACAAAGGGCAAAGGCTGTTAAATTCCAGAGCCCAGGAGATATTCGGTTACTCATTCAAGGCCTTCTGCAGAGTTTAAAAAATAAATGAGACTTTGTGAGGGGAAGAGGCAGATTTGGAAATGAAACTTCTAAATTAACAACCAAAAAGGGGGAAAGAGGTAAATGGGGAAGAGACTGGATGCTTGCTGTGCAATGGGAATCACACAGAATCACAGAATATCAGGAGT
>NW_010204862.1:1994-16256 GCF_000695765.1 Mesitornis unicolor | reverse complement strand
TCCTAATATTCTGTGTGATTCTGTGTGATATTTTTGTAAATGAGGATTCAAACATGGTGAATTGCTGCTGCAGAAAAAAAAAACCGGAAGAAGCTAGAAGTCATGCAGATTGACAGATAAATCTGTTCAGGTCGCCTTAGTATTTTTTAAGTTTGTACCTTGAATTAGAATTTTCTGAAGGTTGTTTGTGTGTGATTGTTTCTTAAATTTAAAACATGTCAGTTCAGACTTGTAACAAAAATAGAACACTTTAATCTCATTATTTTGAGAAACTATTTTTAAATTTTCCTGTAGTATTTACAGATTTGGAAGTGAAGTTCAATATCATGAAAGTTTTCCACTTTAATTTTCAAATTTTAATCCTGATTTATTTTTATTTTGCTTTCTATCTGGTTTATGGTATGTACTTGGCCTTCTTATATTTTTGTCTAATAACTTTCAAAATCTGTATTCAATAATCTTATTTAATAGGAAACTTGATTTATCAGCCATGGCAAATATTTCTGTTTTGTTATGCCTTAAATTATTAAAGGTTTAAAATATTAAAGAGGTTTATTAAATCCTGGATAATAGTGTTTGTAGTTTTAAAAGATTGGAACCAAATCTCATCCTACTTTTCTGGTTAAACATGAATTGGCCTCAATGTCAGGGCTGCTGAGTATGTTCAGCTTTCATGTCCTAATTTGCTCTCTTTTACCACTCTCTTTTATCTCTCTTATCACCTTCTACTCCAGCTCTTCTATTTTTTATTTACAGGCATATATATGTTGTTTAAACTAGCTAGTAGATATAGTGCTGAAATGTCCTGCTCTATTTCATCAATGAATGTATTTGTTGTTTGGAGAAAACACTAAATTTCATCTGGTTTCACTTCATATTTTTAGAGAATGGGTGTCAATAAAATCATATGAACCCAGTTGCTCATTAAAGCAGTAGTTTTCAAGCTTTATAGACAAACAAATGGCTGCTAAACCACAATAGTTCTTAAGGGATCAACGCTCTTTTTTTTTCTTGGTTTTCCTTTATTTTTATTTTATTTTTTTAATAGCTTAATATGGTTCCACGCACCAAGTGTGGACCATGGTTTGGGAGTAACTGTTCTGTTGGATCACTTTAACTTGGGGATTTAGAATTTTTACATAATTGACTTGCGTCACAGTTTAGAAAAATGATGACTGTCATTTCTGATCAAAAACACTATACAATAGAGTGCTTTTCAGCATTGCAACCTTGGACTCTGTCTCAAAATGCAGGCTAAGTTTTTCTTCTGTATGGGTACTATTATCAAGTGGCTTTCTATGCTGAAATCTTACCTTCCACATTAAATCTAAGAAAGCCCTGCCCTTTTTTCCCATTTTTGTTCTTTTTTGACTGCTGGTTCAGTCTCATCCTGAGTCATCATAGTTCTGAGAGTTTGAAGCTGAGCTTTCAAACCTGAGATGGTTTGGGTTTTTCTAAATGGAAATCCATAGAACAGTTACATTAATATAATGTTTTGTGACCCAGAATTGATGGCCAGAAGAATTTGGGCTGTTTCTCCTTATAAGAAAACAGGAAAGTTGCTTCACAAGCAACTGCTGAAGCTCTTTTTGTAATGCATCTGAGAACAGTGCGATGTCAGTACATGACTGATAAGGAGCTTTAGCACTTTCATCTTTTCCTACCCTGTATTACACTAACAGCTTTTGAAATGCCTGCGATTTTTTTACCTGCTTTAAAAATACATTCTAGCATAGGCATTCAGATTGTAAACTATAATTTACTATTTCTGTGTGCTAAAAAACTTTTTGTGATATGCTTCATCCTGTGGTTTCATCTAATTCCCAAAGAAGTGAAGTACAAAAACTTGAAATCTCAACTTGGCAGAGAAGACATTCCAGCCATCTTTAAAATGCATTCATTAACAGTTTTTGAAAGTTATAAATTATTTAGTGCTTTAACTTTTTTTTTTAGTTAAAGCACTTCTAATTTAGGCTTTACAGGAATAGTGTGAACATAATTATTAAAAATTAAGATGTGTCCACTTTATATGTAATTTTGCACTTGACATGTTAAATATTTATTCTCTTGCATTTGACATATCTTAAATATTTCTTCTTTTGAAGCTGAATGCAAACCAGGATATCACTGAACTGGAGAATAAAGTGGCAGCTTTGAAATGCCAGTTTGAGAAAACTTTGAATGACTCTACTGCAAACCAAAAATTTCTGGAAGAGAACTTGGTGACAACAAAACATGACTTGCTTAAGGTTCAGGATCAGCTATCCACAGCTGAAAAGGTTAGCATTATATTGTAATGTAAAGATGAGATCCTGCCTTGCATTTTGACTGGTTAGTAACTTAACAAGCATACACTACATGATGCAGAGTTTCCTGGGTCACACTTGTGCCAGTGTATTTTTGTTATTTCAGTGGAAAAACATGTTATATGTAAAATAGCAAAACCACAACTCATTGAATGATTATAACTAGATGAATACTTAAAAATTGCCCATTTGTCTGCATAGAAATTTTTGAATGAAAAGTGTATTCCCAGTCTTCCGAAGAATTTTAGCCTGATTTCATTAGAAAACAGTTTGTGTTTCTCTGTCTCTCCCACTAATATATTTTGAATCTACTACCTGATGTCAACTAAATTTGAATAAGTTAGAGAAACTACTATTCTGAAACTTGAGGTGGAAAAGCAAGTAATCTTTTTTAAAAATCATATTAGCCTGGTTTTCATAATATGGAAATAATATCTTGGTGTTATAATTATGTAGGAGTTAGAGAAAAAATTTCAGCAAACAGCTGCCTATCGCAACATGAAAGAGATTCTTACTAAGAAGAATGAACAGATAAAGGATCTGCGTAAAAAGCTTTCCAAGTAAGTGGTGGTGTTCTGTCTATCCAGACAGGATCCTTGTTCTGGATCCTTGTTCTGCACCTGTTTTGTTTTTATAAATGTCACGCTGTCTCTAACACAGACTATAAATTTTCCCTTAAAGAATTTCATTCAACTGTTTGGTAAACTGGCCAATTTTAAAAGGAGAAAATAGTCTATAAAGTGTGTACATCTGTTTGTGCCCTGAGTCATACAGTGAGCCTTGACAGGAATGTGTTACTGGTCGGAATAATTTGTTACTTGAGTTTTGTATTATCTTTAGAGACAGAATGTCTCCTGGGTATTTTCTTCTCTGTTTTAATTTTTTTTTTTAAATCCTCAGGTATGAGTCAGAGGACTAAAACACCAAGTACATCTGATCCATCAGAAACTGCCATAGAAAGAAAACATAGACTGGTATTATTTTTCAATAATTTTTTTGTTTGATTCATATATTTTTTGCTTCTAGTGCTAATATAACTTTTTATTAATATTAATAAGATGCTGGAACTTCTACCGTAGTTCCTTATAAACTTAAAATCACAGAATCACAGAACGTTAGGGATTGGAAGGGACCTCAAAAGATCATCTAGTCCAGTCCTCCTGCTGGAGCAGGAACACCTCGATGAAAATTTATAGGTATTAGTTTCTGTAGTCATGGTTTTAATTGTTAACCATCAGCATTCCTTGAGAAATAGCAAACAGGAGCTTACTGAAAAACTGAGACCATTCGTTACAAAGAAAGGAGTTTATTTTTGTTAGGAAAAGAAAAAAGACAAAAAAAATAAGCAAGAGAGTTTTCTGATGTCTCTGAGATGGAAACTCCCATTGTTACTTTTGTATAGTTAATGTAGCCATGAAGTGGCATTACATGTGAAAATTGCATCAGCAGAAGTAAAAAGTAGGATGGAAAAAAAAGAAACACGCTGATTCTATCATGTTATTTCACGCTGGACATGTCGTACCTCAGCAAAATGTGGTCAGTAACGTTTTGCTAGAGAGTGTTCATTAGATAGTGAAGTAAATACGCTTTATAGCGAAAGTGCTAGACCCTTTCAAATAAGATCACTAACTGGAGTTACACTTTTCCACTTGAATTTATTTGAAACAAATTGGAGCATCAAAATACAGATTCTGATTTTGGGAGTATTCTTAATGTTAAGATGATAATCTGGAAAAGCATAGAGTAGTTGCTGATGGAGCAAATTTCTTGGGGAAATAAGTTATTTTAGATGTTTTCATCTCCTTTCTTATTGTAACATCACCAGAAGGCAGCTTACTTCTCTCAAGTCTTCTGCTTGTAATCCTCTGCCTTCCGTTTATCTGGAAGTCTCTTAGTAGTGCATTCTACTTGTTCATCTGTCCTTGTTCATATGTATGTTGTATTTTACTCCAAATAAAACCATTGTGTTTTAAAACAATCTTTAAGGAGCTGGGTTTTTGTGTGTGTGTGTGTGTGTGTGTGTGTGTGTGTGTGTTTTTTCATATAGGAATGTTTTGCATAACTCTCTTAATATCGGTAGAAGGGAGTGGCAGAAATGCGATCACGAATACAGATTCATGCCCAAGGCCACACCACATCAAACAGCTGTAAAGAAGTGTATCAGTGGCAGGGCTGAGAAAAGGTGGGGGGGGCTGTTTGTATGTTAGAGAATCTGGCAATTGACAGGGCTGGTCTCAGGAGCTGCTTGAACTGAAATGGATCATTTTTCCTCATTCTTTCTCAAAAGGGGAAAGGTGTTAAAATTGCTCAAGCAGTGATGCCCCAGTCAAATCTGCACTCTAGAAGTTCTTTTGTTGTCCTTTTTCCCCCCACTGGTTAAGCAAAATTGGTTTGGGATAAAGTCCTGTGTCTGTAGCACGATATTATTGCTGTAGCAAGATTGTGGGGCTTTATGGAGTGATGTACTCCTCATACTGTGTCAGATAAATTAATAAAAGGTATTATTTTGCTCCTTTCACAGTCACTAAAATGTTAAGTTCTTAATAGGGATGTACCAAAGAGCTTTCTGGCCTCTGTTTGCTCAGAGCAATTACGTTGACACCAGCAGGAGTACTTATCTGAATGAATATCGTGTTTTTCTTTGTAATGAAACTCATTTTGATGTGTTACTGTTTCTAAAATGGCAGGTAAAGGGTGAAGAAAGGCAAAGAATCCTATGACTTCTGCTGTTTTTTCTGATTAATCCTTGGCTGTTGATTTAGCTAAAATACTGTCTCTGTAATAGGCCTTTATTATCTCCGTAGAAACCATTTCAGCAAGAAAGCACACTCTCAACTTCAGAATATGGATAGGTCTCCGTGTAATAAGTTGGCTGTAGGCAAGTGTGGTTACAGACCTTGTTATATCTTCAGGTGAGTAAGGCAAAACTTGCAGAGAACTGTGCAGCGCAAAACTGAGACACTGACTCTGAACACCTGCCTTGCAGATTGCCAGTTTAGTGAGTACAGGGTCAGTGTGATCCTGGCATTGCTTCATGTTGCACAATGGCCAAGGTAAAGGCTTTGTGTGAAGCTCTTAAGGAAAGATACATCATCTGTCAAAGATGGTCTACCTGTCAAAGACCTGGAGCATTATACAGTAGAGTTTCTCTTTTTTGTTGAGATAGGTACAGTATTTTAAGATGGAGAGGACATCTGAACCTCTCCTGGTTGTGTCTGATGTTTCTAAAACTTCGCTTTCCCTTAAGTGTAAATTCTAATTCTGCTTTTACCAGCCTTTGTTTTTCCGAAGTTCATTATACTGCTCAAATAGACATCATCCATTTTTTTCCACTTTAGCTGTTAATTCCCCAGTTATGCCTGAAAGGAATGTTTAAAAAGAAAATTTCTCTGTAACTGGCTGATCTGCAGGAATCAAATCTCTTTCAAGCTGGGCCGGTTTTTTGCTTGCAAACTGAAGCATATTTTCTACAGGAATGAAATCTAGGCAGCTCAGCTTCACTAGTATTGACTGTGACAGCTAACAAGCACCCCTGTGCTGTAGCTGTGACTTGTATTCAGCAGTGGGCCATTAATAAATGAGCCAGCAGTGCTGCATGCTACCTTCTTAATGAGACAGTATATTACCTGAAGTTCCCTAGCTGTTCATAAGGTACTCCTTAATCTGTTTTTCTTTTGTGTACAATAGCCTTTAAAAAAAAAAAAGTCCTAAGATGAATACTAATACATAACACTTAAACTGCAAGTGCTCCTTTTTACTGATGTAAGGCCAGCTGAAGTTTGGACATATTCCCACATACCTTGCTTCTGGAAAACTGACAGTCATCTGCCAGGTACTTAAATTTCAATCCAGCTAAAATGTTCTGAAAATTCCTCAGTTTGTCCTCCTCCCAGCATTATCAAGCACTGCTCTTGGGTTCTGTGTGATACAAAATGCTGTCAGACCACAGTCAAATGGTTCTTTACTGCCTCAGGAAACAAATGTGAATCATCTTGGGCTGTCAGGTCATGGATCAAGCTCAAACAGTTTGAGCCGTTCCAGGAGGCCAGGCCTTTTAAAACACATTAAAAAGCAATTTAATGTAATTTGAAGGTAAGTTTGTATGTGAGCAGGTAAGAATTTTTATCATAAATATTATTGTAAATGTATTTACAATACCCTCCAAATAAAGGGAGGTAGATGCATGTCATTCTGTTTCATCAATTAATTTTTTAACTTACTTTTGAGAACCTGTTAATGTAGTGTCTTGGAGCGCCCATTGTAAGTAGTGATACTGAGTGATTGGTGCAGGACTCCGACAGGGCAGCTCACGACTGACAGCTGCTGGTGAATGAGAGAGCTGCCCGAAGACCTCCCCAAACTACAGGCAAGCTTTGACAGAGAGAAAGCATGGTCGGGCAGAAGACAAGCAGAAGAACTGACTGAATAAGCCAGGTTGATTTTAGTGGGGTGCCAGTTTGTGACTCTCTTATTTTACACAGGCTGGTTCTGAGGTCTGGGCAAATTGAGTGCAATTCTGTGAATCAGAACTGCATTGAGTGCACCTTCATGGAGGGAGTATCCTAAAAAACCCCACTCAGAAGATTAATAGAGCAGTGGTGCTAAAGAAATCAAGGAATATAAAAAGAGGGGCTCTTCTCAGTGAGGGTGACAGAGCACTGGAACAGGCTGCCCAGAGAGGTTGTGGAGTCTCCTTCTCCGGAGACATTCAGAACCCGCCTGGACGCCTTCCTGTGCAACCTCATCTAGGTGTTCCTGCTCCGGCAGGGGGATTGGACTAGATGATCTTTTGAGGTCCCTTCCAATCCCTAACGTTCTGTGATTCTGTGATTCTGTGATTGCTTTTCTTGGGAGACTGAGGTAATGCAAAAACAGTTTTAAGGGTGATTAAGAGGCTGAATGTGACTTCAGGGTACAGGCCTCGAGGGCATAATCTACAATTTGGAACAGCAGCAAGTAATAGTTATGAGCTGGAAGGAATAATTGCAATCCTAATAACTGCTTAGAAGAGTAACTTGCAATCTCCAATTACGCATAGAGCAATTGCCCAACAGATGTCATAGACTGAGTTGTCCAAGGTCTGGAAATGCTGCTGGCGTCTTTCTCCTAAAGTAAGGAAATGTGGAGCTTGGAGTAGCAACTGAACAGTGACTCCAAAGAGAAAAACTGTATGTGGGAGCTGCTACTTTTGTGGCTGTGTATCTGCTTCCCTTGATAGCATCACTAAACTTTTGCAGAGGCTGTAGAGACTCTTCCATCACTTCCTTTTGATAATCCTTTAGTATGCTAACAGCCAGCGCATACCCATTTGGAAGGGAGTGCTTTCAGGTAGAACAGATACTAAACACCAGAGCTGGCCCCTGATGACAGTGTGTCCTTGTCCCACATATCTGATTCATCAGGGAAAGCCCAGACAGTTTATTTTTAAATCTAGGGGCTATAGTCCTACGTGTTGGGTGTAGTATGATAAAGTCCAGGTTACCTGGTGGAATTATCTAGGAGTTGTCTATACCAGGCTCTTCCACTGCTGCTTATTATTCCTGTCTCTTCTGGCGATAGATCTGTTAAGCTTTTCTCCCACCCTTGGACTCATAGTCCCCAACCTGCTGCCGGGGCCCCGGACTCCCTTTTTGTTTGTGTTTTAAGTAGCTGGGAGAAGCACTTGGCTTCTTTCTGTTCTGGCATCACAAGAAGCAAGCCCAGGGTTTTCGGTCCGCACCTTCACCTAAGTACCTGCTTAGTTTTGCTTCAGTGAGAAATGGGATTCTCTGCTTTGTTTACCAGCTTCTGATTAGGTTTACACAGAACAGTTTTCATGCTGTCCCATCAGTCCCTGCCCTGTTGTGGGGTTGAACGCCTACCCTTTCTCACCCACTCCCTCAGACCCAACACTCTCACTTTTGTTAGGTATTGGGGGGAAAAAAATTCTTTGTTCTCCTTTAACATGACCAATGAAATGATCAAAAGTTCTTGCATGTGTCTATTAGAGTCTCATCTTTGTCCCTGCAGATATAGCCCAAATCCTCACCCAACCCGAAGGAAGGAAGCTCAAAAGAGAAAAAATCTTGAAAAGCATCAGAAATAGCATATTCATTATCTGAGGTGTGTTCCACAGGAAGAATTCCCAAGCGTTAGCTGTTTAAATACCTTCAAGTATATTTAAAGCCTGTCTCTCCAGGAGCCCCTGGATGACAGGCCCTTTGCTGGATGCCTATGTACGTGCATGACTGCCCTTAAAAACTCATCGTAGTTTGTCATCGGAGCTTCTTATGAGACTGACATTTGTAAGAGAGGCAAGGATACATTTCATTGCATCTGAACTTCCTGATCTGACCTGACCCAAGTTGAGGACACCACACCTCTCTGCCTGCACAGTGTCCCCAGCCCATTAGTAAGCTAGTTTGAAATGCAATGGGAAGGAGGCACAGAGCCAAGGCAATGTTTAACTTGATTATGCTCATCAGTAGCAGTAATCTATTCACACAGAAGCATCCCAAGTGCTAGTGATGTGCTATTTTTAAGGCTGTCCTGCCTGTGAGTTATTAAATGCTGTGAGTTACTTATAAGCATCATTTCTAATAAATCCCACAGGCAGTGACAGACATCTAACTTTTTAATAGTTTGCAAAAGTGTGATGTGGGACAGCTACCATACCTGTAGCTTCTCTGTGTGTCCCTCAGTTTAATAGCTTATGGATCTAAAATTACCTTGGATTTTTCTTTCCAGCAGAATACAGGGTTACTCATGAGACGTATTTCCAGGGTTAGCTGGCATGTTACAATTCTGCCAGCAATTCAAGATCTGTGAGGATGTTGCAGAAAAGCCATGAGCTCCCTCAAAGCTCTACTCTGGGAGGGTTTGCCAAACGCTGATGTTTTTCAGTGACAACCTCCATTTCTAGTAGCGCTCTAGTAAACCTCATGCAAAAAAAGTGGCATCCCACTTTGTGACTTTGCTGCTATACATATATGTATACATACATACATATATATATATAGAGTATGTGGCCGGTCAGCAAGTCCACCAGAGTGGTTCTGCCAGTCTCAATGCTGTACAACATCCTCTGCAGTCTGGGCTCACATCCAAAGGCCCCATGGCTGGGGTCCTTGCCCGTACCCCCAGCTGGATGCCTTGATTCTGCCAGTGCCTGGTGCTGCACGCACAGTGCTGGCAGGGAGCAAGGTGCTGGCGCTGGAGGAGTGAGACTGACAGCAGCTGAGCAAGTCTTATTTGTAAAATGGACCTGAAAGGTGCAGGTCCTGGCCTGAATAAAACCCCAAACATTCAGACAGAGGAAGGAAGCTGAGTCCTTAGGCTTGTTGAGCCCCTTTTTATTGCTGCAGACACTGCTGGTAGCCTCCTTCACTGGAGACCTGTCTGAAGTGATTGAGCTCAAAGTGTACCTTCGCAGGGGTCCAAGCACACAGGGTTCACGTTCAGACCTGGCATCTTAGTGTGTGTTCAAACAGCCCGAGGGCCTCCTAGGTCCTTCTGCCTCCACAATGGGCCACAGACACCTTTTCCCAGTGGCCTTTGTATATATTTGGTCCCTGCTGCTTACAAGTATTTTAAAACAGCAACCCCTCAGAAAGGTATATCTGCAGCAGCGGGGTTTGACCATGAAGGTAAGTGAAAATAGACTGGGCTATTTTGCGGTCACACACACACACAGAAGTGTGTGGAAGGAGGGTAGTATTCCCAGATAGTCAAATCCAAGTGTTGTACTCAAGCCTGCAGCAGGCTAGGGACCTGTGTGGCTGATAGGAACTGTTTCAAGGCCTGAAAACTGGGGAGTGTGCTGAGCTGGTTGGGGTGAGCACCAGGGTGCAAGTGATGGTATGCCCAAGGACCCGTTTAGGACAGGGGACTCTGGAAACAAAAGCTAGCTCTGACAGCTGCTAAGCCCAGTCCTGATGGTGTGGGAACCCCTTCCCTGTGCTGTCAAATTGAAGCTGGTGAAATGGCAGAAATGCCACTCCCCGGGAAGAGAGTCCTGTGGGAAAGGAGTTTCCCATTTCCAAAACCAAGCTGCAACCCCAGTGTTATTTCCTCCCTGTGTCAAGTTGGCATGTGAGCCTATAAAAATCCCTGGGCTCACATCCTTCCCAGAAATGCCAGTCAAAACCCAAGCAGCTATTCACCCAAAGTACCAATTTTATAGTTCTGTGTGTGTCTATAATCTATTTACCAGCATTCCTACTTCAGTATGTGCCTGTTAATAAGATTAGTAATTAAAAAGCTTGATAGGAATTGGCAAGCATAGCTCCTCCGCCTTTCCCTCCCTTCCGAGCCGGGCTGGCGTGGAGTCTGAGGCAGGGCTGGCAGAGCACCTGAGGGAGTGAAGGCAGGAAGGCTCTGTGGAAACCTTTGCCTGCAAAGAGGCAATGGAGAAATCCCGGCCGCTATGGGACAACCCCCTGCAGTTTGTTTTTGCCTGCATATCCTATGCGGTGGGGCTGGGAAATGTGTGGAGGTTTCCATACCTGTGTCAGATGTACGGAGGAGGTAAGTGTGGTTTATGTTTCTTGCTTCCTTCAAGGAGGAGTGTGGCAAGCTTTAAATCCAAAAGTACATGGTCCATAACGCCCTGTCCACCCAGCAGGGTCCAGGGCAGAGCAGGAGGTCAGGCTTTTTTGTTGGCGTGCAATCTCTTCTATTGCTGCTTTATTTTGCATATTCTTCAGCATAAGAAGAATCTTCACCTGACAGCTGCCATAGTACAGTGGCACTTCTTGTTTTGTAGATGTGCAGTGTAACACTGGGAAGGCCCATGTTTTGTAAAAAGGATGGAGGTGGTGAGAGATATTGGTACACAAGGTATTAATTTATTACTTTCTTGTCCCATTGAACCACTCTGCAGGCATCAGAGACTTGTTCAGTTCCTTGTCAGTTCATTTGGAACATACTGAGAAAGAGAAATGCTTCTGCTGGTTTTTAAGGATCAGCTGTATCATTTCAAGTTGCTGTCATTAATGTGTTGTCTTTTATACAAAAATTCTTATTTTGGGAGCTGATAACTTGGCTGCAACTCTGCCTCGAAGTCAGCTGAAACTCCTTCATCAATAGCAGTTCCACGGCTAAAGCCTCCCGGGAAGCTTTGAGAGGAGGGAATGAATCAGTTTGGGCTCCAAAAAAAGGAGCTCTTTTGTAATTTTATCCTTCTCCTTGGTCCAAACTGGAGAAAGATGTCTCTATCCTACCAGCCATAGATATTCTTCCTTAGAAATCAGAAGTCAGTTAATTAGATTAAAAATTTACACTAATAATCTCTTCTAGTATACAGCTTCCACTGGTTAATGGCCATATTTTGAAGCATTCTTATAAAGATCCTCTCTTTGTAAGACACCTCAGTTTTATACTGCTTCTCACACTGCATCTGTTGTAGTGTTGGACCCATCTCAGTCGTGCGTTAAGTGACACGATGAGCATCTGACATTTACTTCTGGTCTGCTCCCAGCTTTTCTCCCTTTCAGCAAGAAGTACACTGAGATGTTTGAGTGCTTTTTGCTTGCTTTGTGCTTGGTTTGAAGCCTTGTGGCTTATTTTTAAATGCACGTGTGGTGGTAGGAGTCAGTTCATGCTGTTTGTTTAAAAACCAGATCAGCTCTGGGATGGCATCAGACCTGCTCTGTGGGATTGGGTCAGAAAAATCCAGATATAGCAGTGAGTGAAGTTACAGTGCAAGCGAGATGCTGCAGTGACTGAAGCTTTCTTAGACGTTTCAGATAGCAGAAGTGATGGACATGCTGCGAGTTTGGGTGTATTTTTCTACACAGTTGCTTTTGAGGGTAAAGGTTTCGTGTCTGACACTGAACTCTAGCACAAAGCTGAAAATGCAGGTGTTTCTGCACACAACTAAACTGCATGGGATTAGCTCACCAGCAGCCTGTCTTGGCAGACATCCTGAAGGACAGCAGAACTCAGACACGGGAAGGCTTTGCATGGTTTATCGTCTTTTATCAGTCATCGGTAGCGTAGTACATGGTGAAAGTTGTCTGAAATGTAACCAAAACTGAAACACTCGATTAACCAGAAAAAAAGATTAAACACACAAGTATTTTCTGAAAAACATGTTTTTGTAAGAATAGTTTCTCCACTGTTCTTATCCTTCCTGGTTGAGTTTTCTACAGGAGAAGCAACTATCTCTTACTACAAAACTAGAACTACTGACAGCAAACTTTGCTTTTCTTAATTGTTTTTCACTGCCCTCTTAAAAAGTATTTGGTGGCTTTCCAGAGGTCTGCAAAACACATGCAGACAAAACATTGTTTCAGGAACTTAAAAGCTGGATATGGCAGGCACTGGGCTCAAGGAGGGGATGCCAGCAACTGCTTGTTTGGCATCTTCCTTGCATAAAAACAGAGCCAGTCCCTGTCCTGCCCCACAGAGCAATAGCACCCTTATCGCTGATGATACTCATAAACAGGATATTTTCAGGCTTTACAACCTCCTGCCTTTCTGCTCATCAGCAAATTGCCTTCCTCCTCCTTACTCTCCTCTGCAGAGCTTGGTCTGAACAGTGCAGAGGGGGTTCAGACTTCATAGGTGCATTGGGCCTGTCTGTGAGCAGGCTGGGCAGGGCTGAAGTGATGCTAGGGTGGGTTTACAGCAGGGAGGGTGCTCAGCAGTGCTCAGCCCTGAGTGAGGAAGCCCCTGGGCAGCAAGGGGGATGCTGAGCATCCTACAAGGGTGCTGGACCCAGGGCACGCTCTGACTGCCGTGCTGATTGCAGGGGTCTGGCCTGGGGGACTGATTTTTTGAAGGCAGTTTGCACTGTAGGCAGCAAGGCTGGTTGAAAATGAGCAGGGAGGTGAGCAGAGCTGTGCTGGTTCACAGCTGGTTCATGCAGCTGCCTTGAGTCACTTATATGAGGCATTTTGGTTCTACCCTTTAGGAAAAGTAGCATCAGGAGCAAGATGGGTATGCAAACAGGGTGCAGAGGAAGGGGCAGAGGGGTCAGCCCTGGCACCTCAAGCCGCGGGAGGACACTGTGGCGAACATTAAGCCTGGAGGCACTCCTCCTCCTTGCGAAGTGGCACAGCCAACACCAAATGTGTGGCTGGGAGGATGGAAAAGCCTTTGCAAGGGGCCTTAATGCTGACTTCCCTCCGTGGCAAAGCTCCCCTTGGCGGCTTCTGGGGCAGCTCACACCCCGCCGAAACAGGGCAACCGCGGGAGCTCTTAAACCTCCGACAGCTCCCTTGTGGCAGAGGAAGTTACCTAACGGCCCAACAAAGGGGTCGTTAATAACGACAGAGCCGGGAGGTGGGAAATTAATTCTCAGAATAAACCGGATTATTGTGCGGTGTTTATTTCCAGTTCTTTCCCTCAGTCGCTGCCCAGAGTTCATTCCTCTGTGGTGCTGCATCGAGCCCACTGCGAGGAATGTTAATGCCACAGATTAAATCCTAAATAAGAGATATTTACGTAAATATTTTTGGCTGGCTGCAAAAAGGGAAGCAGGAAAGCCTTCCCAAAAATCCAGTTTTTGACTCAGTCAGCAGCTCTTTTTGAAGCGAGCCCTAGGCCAAGGACAAGGATTTTTTTTTTAATTATTATTTTCAGCAAAAATTTAAGCTGAAGTGCATCCTGGTTGCTGGGTGGAAAGGTCCTTTCCCCTCTGTCGCTGCCTGCCCACCCATTCCTCTGTTCCTGTTCTGCAGGAGCATCCCCGGTGCTCTCCACACCAGGAGTGCGGGGACAAGCAGACAGAGGGCGGAGGAAGCCATGTGCCTCCCTCCCAGGGTCTGCTACCATAGATGAGACACCAGAGGAAAAGCCTTCACCTCTTTGTTGGTGTTTGCAGGCTCAGCATGGGTTTTTGGGGGAGTTTTTAAATAGTTTAGGACTTTTTTTTAAAGCCAGGCTTCAATACGTTACTTAAAATTCTATTAAACACAGATGTTACTGTTACTTTTTCATCAAATGCTTCGGCTCTGCCACACACAAAGTAAAT
>NW_010204862.1:0-1984 GCF_000695765.1 Mesitornis unicolor | reverse complement strand
TTATCTTGTACAAGGTTTGGCTGGTGGTTGGTTACCCTTTAACAGCCCCAGCACCGAACATTGCTCAAACCGTGGAGCACCTGGGCAGCCCCGCTGCGCCAGGGTCACGACCGGCACATTTTAACAGCAGAAATCCCAGCGCTGCCAAGTGCCCATGGAAAATTCCCCGTGCCCAGGCACTTGGTGCCCACTGGCATCCATGATGCCACCTGAAACCCCATGAGATGTCCTTCAGGGCTGTGCCATGCCCTCAATACACTTCTGGGCCACTAACAGGGTGATTCGATCCCAAATAAGGCAACCTGGTGTTTTTGATGCTGCTGATCTGCTGACCCCATCTGTTGGGTTTTTCTTGCAGGTGGGTTTTTGATCCCGTACTTTATCATGCTGATTGCCGAGGGGATGCCACTGCTCTACCTGGAGCTGGCCGTGGGGCAGCGCATGCGTCAGGGCAGCATCGGCGCCTGGAAAATAATAAGCCCTTACCTCTGCGGCGTCGGTATGTTCTCCATTTTCATCTTTATCTTTAAGCACCTGGGGAAAATTCGTAATTTTGAATGGAGAGCTTCATCTTTCAAAGAAGAAACCAGGCAGGAGCTGGGGTCTTCAAGGGTCTCGCCAGGCTGGGCAATGGTTATCTGGATGCCCCATGGCATGTGTTTATGCTGTTCCTCAGGGGATGTTGGGGTCAGACTCTGGTTTGCTATACCAGGTCCCTGGGCATGGAGGTGTGAGTCACTGTGCCCTCAGACTGCCAAAATCACAATGTAAAGGCCACCACTTAACCCACCCCTTGGGGTTAAACTCACACTGGGCTTTGACCCCAAAAGCATCATCCCAACAAGCTCAACACTGAGTGGTAAAATGGTGCCTTTATTTCCTACCTGTGCCAACCAGTTACTGATGTCCATTCTTAGCTATGTTATTAAATTACTCTGAAATTTAGCAAAGTTTTCCTGTGCTGGCCATAGTGTTATGGGACCCTGGGTGTTTTGGGGTTTCACTGCTGACCAAGTGCCTCTCTCCATGCCCACAGGTGTTGCCAGCGTCGTTGTCTCCTTCTTCCTCTCCATGTACTACAATGTGATAAACGCTTGGGCCTTCTGGTACCTCTTCCACTCCTTCCAGGTGCGTGAGTGCCCAGTGGCATAGTCATCACGGCGGAGCACGATGGCTTTGCATTGGTGCTGGATGTTGCACAACACCATCATCAGCTGGAAAGGAACAAAATCTCCAGAAACCTACTCAGGGCTTTTCTGGGGTGAAAAAATTGGGTGTTCCTCTCTGGGGACTTCCCAGGGCATCAGGGTTTCTTCTCAAAATGCAGGTCAAGGCCATCCCTGTGATGCCTTGCTTACATCTGCCTTGGTGGCCATGGTGTCCTGCACCCTGGGGTGGGCCTGTCCAGAAGGAGGGGAGAGGGCCAGCCCTGGGGGGAAGGATCAGAAGGGTCATCCTCAGGGAAAAGAGGCAGAGTGGGTCTGTCTTTGGGGGAATGTGTCCTCCTCGGGGAGAGGGTCAGTTTTTTTTAAGCCCCAGCCCCAGGTAGCACAATGTGGGGACAAGCAAGTCCAGGGTTGAGAAAGCTTCTTACCTTCATTCCCCCTGTCCCCCCCTCTCCCTGCTATGCTGATGGCATGGGGCACTCACCCTGTGCCTCCCTCCTCACTTGCAGGACCCCCTGCCATGGGCCACCTGCCCTCTGAATGTCAACCGCACCGGCTACGAGGAGGAGTGCGAGAAGACGTCATCCACGCAGTACTTCTGGTACCGGCAGACCCTGAACATCTCCCCGTCGCTGGAGGCCAGCGGCAGCCTGCAGTGGGAGCAGGCGCTCTGCCTGACGCTGGCCTGGCTGGTGGTCTACCTCTGCATTCTCCGCGGCACCGAGTCCACTGGCAAGGTAAGAGGCTGAGCCCCATCAGGGTGTGGGGAGGGTAAACGAGAGCCAAAAAAATCCAGTTGGCGACCAGTCACAAGCGGT
>NW_010204861.1:4623-14254 GCF_000695765.1 Mesitornis unicolor | reverse complement strand
CTGGCATTTTAATGGTTTAATAAGAGTAATGGTGCCAGCTGTCCCTTTCTCCAGTACACTGGAGAATGAACTAAAGTGGTTACATTCTGTACCTGGAAACTGTGAACAATCAGTCTATTGTGAAGAAGGGACCATTATCTCTCATTTATTGATGGACTAAATAGTATGATTTATTCTGATGAAATACCTGGTTTTCTTAGCATTCATGTTGTGTGTGTAATTTAGTTTAAAAAGTTAGTTATTTTTATCTTAACACACATGCACGAAGTTGTAAATTAAAGTAGCACAGTTAAAATTCTCAGACTTAGCTGCTTAATTTCACAAACTAAGGGATCACTGCATATACTTCATTTTTTGTGCATGCAACTGTAAAAGCAAATAATTGAGACTCATTACCAGAGCTATGTGCTAGAAGTTGATTAAAAATGTTTTGGTTTATGAATCTGATTCAGCCAACATTTAGGAGACGAGCTTGAATTTAGCTTGATCCTTCCTTTTAGACCTTAGTGGTGTCCTTCCAGTTCTAAGTTACTGTGCTAAGGCTTTCTGGGGACAGAGACCTGCTCTGGATTCTTGTTTCAGCTGCATCTTCTGATGTAGCCAGAGATAGTGTCACAGTTAGAGTGAACGCTGCATTAATACCATATTCTGTAAAGTCATCTTAAAATGATATTACATCCACCAGACATAAATGCTGTGTGGGATGCTGAACATCCAGCGAGGCTGAGTGGTATTGAGTGGTAGGTACTTTAAAGCTTGTAAACTCAGTACTAACTTTACAGAGATATCAACTCTTTTGTTTTATTTATAACTGACTAAAGTCGTTTTTTGTAGTGTCTCGTATGCCAAAGTAGCAACGTGCTTATTTGATTTGTCTTCCTTTGAGAGGCAGGGTAGATGGAGTATAAGCTATTAAATAAAACTAATGGAGTGAGAGTCTGGTGTAGTGTGTGGATGAACAGCTGCAAAAAACTAATAAAAAGAAAAAGTAGTCCCCAGGAGTTGTCATGGTGAAATATGGAAAGGGAGTGTATCTCCTGAAAGAACTTACTTTCTTTCCCTCTGCCCATCGAAAATTGCTCACTTAGGTGATGATCTTGTCAAGCTACCTTTTGTAGAGAGGCATATACTATTTCTGTCACTGATTTTCCAAGCTAAGTGGTTTTACCTGAAAGACCATGGTATATCTCCTGATATCAAACGGCAAGAATTTCACTCACCAGTTGAGAATACTTAGTATGCCAATGGAAGAGGAAAGAGAAGCAGAAGCAGAGGAGATGCATGTACTTTCAATGGATTTTTGACATAATGTAAAAATCTCATTTCATGTCTAATACACAGAAGCAATAATCACATTGTAATTTGTTTATCAGCATAATTAATTCTAGGAATGCATAACACACCTTTTCTTTCTCCCAGAAACGATAATAAATAGTGAAGTCTCCTGTAGATCTCAAAATGCTTCAACTCTATAATCTGTAGTCATAGGTCTTCCCTAGACTAGAATAAGACACTTTGTGTCTTCCTTGGAAGATGGAAATTTGCTGGGAAGGTTGCTGGGAACTGCCACAGAGCTCAGGTTTACACAAAAGCAGGCATCTAAGTATGGGATGGATTGACAGGATCAGCCCAGTAGTATGCAGTTCAGTTTTTCCTGTGGTGGACCAACTGTGATGATGCATGGTGTCTCTTTAAAGTTCCTTTCTCTCTAGGGAGGAGTCTGCCTCCAGGTGTGCAGAGGTATGTTAGTCTGTTGACATTCAGGCTTTAAAAAAATAAATAAATCAGTCTGTATATGTTATGTGCATGTACTGAGGATTGATTCATCAGCTGAGCTAGCGTAAGTCCAGTAGAGGCTTTGGAGTCAAGAGGTTAGAAATTGTGTGCAACTTATACAGTTGGGGTGCAAGGAAACAAGGTGCAGGTGACAGAATGGACATACAGAGACTCATAGTGTGAGATTACTGATCTTTGCATATGTTTCCATACGTTTACAATGTGCAAATAAGTGTATTTATGTTTGAAATAACTTCAGAGTTCAAAAAGAAAAAAGGCTGAGTTAAGCTGGCCATTAAAGGTAGAGACTTACAATTTTCATTGTTATTAAATTTTATTTTATCTTGATATGTTTTCATGTGCATGTATATATGAAATGTTAACTCTGTAGTATATTAGGGTTTACTGATGGTCAGCTTCTTCTTGGAAAACACACTCTTAATATAGTAAAGGGATGTGTTTAACCTAAATAGTTAGGAAAGGCTGTGGAAACCACGTTTCCTCTGGGTAGGAACCATGAGGAGTAAATCCTAGGTAAACAGTGTTTAGAAAAATAAGGTCCCTAGAAGAAACAATGACAGTTTATAAAATTTGAACCATTCTTAAGCAAAAACCAAAGCAAACCAGTTGAGTAGTGTAACATTTGTCTAAATATTTCCATAGGTTTCAAAGCACTTAGCCACCTGCCCTATAGAACCTCTGTGGTAGCTCTCTGTGGAGCTTATATTTTATTTTTTATAAAAAAAATGAAAAATCAACAACAACAAGAAAAACCAAAAAAGTGAAAATGTGACATCTTGTTTCCCCCCACATTTGCTGAGCTTTGAAATTGTCATACCTGTCAAAACGCACATACTCAGCTGAAGGCTCGTGCTATAGGCAGACCCCATCTGTGAGGTAGAACTGAAGGGGCCATCCCAGCTGCTTAGCAGCATATGATAGTAAGACGGAAAAAAAAATTTCACCCAACTCCAATTTCAGATATGAAGTTACAAGTATTGACTGTCCTGCAGTTTACCTGCATAAAGTCAGATATCGATCAGAAATGAGGTGCAGTTGTGAACTTGACTTAATTGGTGTTGATGTTTCAGCTGAGTTCATCTGCTCTGGGACAAATCTCATTCTTTTATGCTCTCACAGAGTAATCGGAATTTAAGGTTGTGCTGTCTCAACGAAAAAACATCAGTTGACATAATTTTAGAAGCTATATTTAGTGATATTTTAAATACATACTGTGCTGTAAAGAAGTTATCTGTTGAATAAACATGCTCAAAATAACCTGTCTCAATCCATAGAAGAAATGAACAGAAACCCTTCATTTCTGCTTGAGGTTAACCAGAAAAGAAAAATAGCAGTTATTTTTTGATTCCTTGGTTTGGGGATCCTAAGAAATATATTTTTTTAACCTTACTGTCTAACCACCACAGAATTCCCTCACTTGATGTTTGTATAAGCAATATAGACTCAGTACATCGCTCTGCTCATTTTATCATGTGGTTTGTATATGGAGGGCAGGCAGTTAACATGTGCCAAGAGGAAATAACATGTTGGCTGAATGAAGAAAGATACATGGTGTATGAAGTTGTTTTTGTTTGCACTCACTTCTCTTTCCCCTAATCTTGTTGCAAGCTGCTGTTAGAACTAATATTTGTCTACTAAGTTGCTCAGTTTTTATTGATTTTTCCTTCTCTTTCCACTGGCTTTCAAAAATACACTTTAAAGACTTTAATACATTCTGCCAGCTTCAGCAGTGGAACTGAGGTGTATAGCTTTCTATCCCCTATCCTCTTTGGTGTTTTTCTTTAAATAAAGATGATTCATCAGTGAAGAAAAGTTGATTGCAAGATATTGCAACTTTGATTTGTCTAGACAATACGGCTATGAGATTGCTTGCGCTACCCTGCCAAGAACCAGCCCCTCTTAAGGTGGAAAATAATTCCTCCACCAGTTGTGTGCATTTTTTTTTTAATTGACTCAGGTTTGCCTTTACTTTTGTACAAGAGACTAAGTTCCTGGTGGGTAATAGCAACTTTCAACTGCTTACAGTTAATTTAAAAATTATAGCTTTGGAGATTGAAGGATACTATTCCCTTACTGTTTCCCTGAATCACTCAGTATCTTTGGTGTGCATTCCTATAAAAAACAGGATATGGCAGGGGCTGAACTCTGTAAGCAAAAGACTTGTATACAGGCTAACTTTTTTTTTATCTTGGTGAAAGTGATCATGTTTTAAAGCAGGCGTCAATTTGAAATTATTTTGGCATCCCAGCCAAGTGCTGGACCATCATAGAATGTTAATTTTAATACATTTCTGATAATTGAAAATCAGCAGTGGCTGCAATGGCCAGTGAGCTGCACAGACATGTCCTGTGAGCCACGCTGTGGCTGATTTCTTCCCTGTTAGCCTAATGTGAAAATTTGGAGCACATGAAATTTCCTGGTTGTTAATGAAGCAGTGGAATGAGTGAGAGGCTCCACTAGCTGTACACAGAGGGCAGATGGAAATAAAATCTGTTTGTTTGGGTTTTTTGTTGTTTTTTTCTTTTTTCCTTCAAAAGTGATGTATTTTTAATGGAGGTGGGCATTTTTACTGAAAGGCTCTAAAACAACCAAACTGGAATATGTTAAAGAAAGAGACCAGCAACCAAGAAATAGAGCTCCTAAACAGCTAAACTTCTATAATCTTCTAGAAATTTTGGCTACTTAGCATTGCACGATTCAGGAGCTGAGAGTTGGCCTTTTTTAACTTGCCTTGGTGTAACTCATTTGTGCCCAGCTCCTCATAGACCTCATGGCTGCATAGTTGTCACAGCCTGGCAGGACATAGTTGTGCTGTGTGGAGTGGGCGGCCCTGTGGGCCCTGCCACCGCAGGCAGCCCGCCTGGCCTCTCACAGCAGCAGCGTAGCTCTATGTTTCACAATAAACATCCTTAATTCAGATCTCAGTGACTTTTCCTGAAGTAACTTAGGCTGCTAGTTTGTGAAAGATGGTGAAAATTGCAGTTACTGGCCTTCTCATCCTGGGCAACTCTGTTTTCATACTTGGCAGTGACCAAATTTCTGGAAAGACTTGTTCCAGTGGTCTTCCCTTCCGGGTTCTTTGCAGCATTTATGGGTCTTGTCTTGCAGTCACTCGGTGGCACCTGCTGCCCTTACTGCTCATCACTGAATGCCACCATTCTGTGGGCTGTTGCATTGGCTGAGCGATCTGGGGAAACCCTGGCTCACTCTTGGGCCTTGCCTGAAGCTCTGCTATCTCTAGGAATCTTAGAGATATGAAGGAAAACCATGTCTTAATTTTCACTTTCCCCCCTTAGTTTCTTAAATAAACTTTCAGAGATGCTTTGTGTTTATTTGTCAAAACTGGTGGAAGTGCAGAAGTGCAGTCAGTGCTTCTTCAAAGTGATTTTTCTCTTTTTTTTCCTACCTCCCTTCTGTGGCACTACTCGTTTCCTATTGTCAAGACTACAGGATGCTGAATAGCAGCTGATTTTGTTTGCATGGCTGAACACAGTAGAGACTCACTTGTTACATGGCAGTTTGTCACATTCAGGTGAGACCACGCTTTGACTTGTCATAAGTTTGTCTTTCCACTTACAGAGCTGGCTTCAGGTTTTGTTCTGAAGGCTTTCTGGACAGAGAAATGTGGTTCTTCTCTATCATTTCAGAGAATTAGGAGCTTACCATTTTTCAACTAGCTCTACAGTAAGTCGATTAAAGTGGGTGTTAATAATGACAAATACTTGAAGTTTGACAGTGCCCTTTAGAACAAAAATAATTTCTACAAGAAAAGTGCTATTCAGTTGTTGTGAGGTTTTGTTTTTTCCTTTTCTCTTTCTTGCTTGATGCTTTTCTTTCTTGGCTTGGGGGCATTTTTGGGGTTTTTTTTGGTTGATTTTTTGTTTTGTCGGTAGGGGAGTGGAGGGGCTGGGGAGTGTGTGCCACTTAAATCCTGGCTTCAAGCTCTTACCAAGATTAGTGTCAGGCTTTACTCTGCATGCCTTTTGTGGTACAGTATGACTTGTTTTTTCATCTTTGTATTTTTTGCATGAAATACCTACCTACCTGAAAATATTTTATGAACTACAGTCTTGGGCAGAATTGCTAGAATCAAGAAGTTGTATTATGCTAAAACAATGTAAATAAAGAAATTTAGTATGTTCATATGCCAGCATAAATAAGAATACATCACTGTAAGACCATGAGTTCTAAAAACAAGGTCTTGTTAATTGAAACATAGATATCTTCCACAAAAATAACACAGCATTATTATAACTGTAGTCAGTTTGCTTTATGCTTCTGTTCCCTACAGTAGATACATAAAAATTGAAGAAGTTTCTTTACAAAACTCCATGTTGAGACCAAATACTGGTTTCCCATGACCATACAACATGACATCCTTCAAAGTGAATTCTGTGGCTGGTTGCCAAAGCCAGCATGTAAGTGTCAAAAAGTGAAAGGTTAAGCCCCCCTGAAGAGAGGGCATGACTAAGGATGCCAAGTGTGTTATGTACAGGAAGGCAGCAGTGGCACCGCAGGGACTAGAGCTGGTAACTGCAAGGGGGAGCTATGCTTGCTGAGAAGAGCATGTGGGTTTTGTGCTGGTTGAGATGTGAAGTTACTGGTTTTTAACTGGCAGAACCTCCCGAGGGCAAAATAAATCTTTCCCAAGTATGGGATAGGGCAGATGTAGCAAGTAGTATCTCCACGTGTCAAAATATAGCTGAGCTACACCACATAGTTTTCACAGCTCAGCAAATGTCCTTGTTATAGTAACGTGCTCATCTCTGCTTATCCTGCTGGAGTCCCTGACCTGAAGTGTGGATCAGATGACCTGCAAGGTGATTCACAAAGTAAATTGGGTGGAAGTCCCTCTTGGTTCCTTCTCTTTCATTCACCGATTTATTTTTTTCTTTCTTTTAGATTTCTTGTGCTGATTAGCTTTCTGTACTCTCTTCTTCCTCCTTTTTGCTCTTAAATTATGTGTTTCAGGATTAGACTGTTCCCCATTTTTAGAGATTGGATTGAGACATAATATTAAGGCTTGACCGATAATACTGTTGCTGTCTACAGCAGGCTCCTTATGCCTTTTTTTCTGGGCCATCTTGAACTTGTAGCTGAAGCAAACAGGATATTAAAACAGAAGCAGCAGAAGTCTGGTGCAGGATAATAATTCCTGTGTTTCCCTGAGGTTTTCTCTCCCCCTTTGTCTTCTCCCCAGTGTGTTCCTCTCATTCTTGTTTTTTCCCTCTATGCCCTCTATCTACATCTTACGTAACTTTTTCATATGCTGTCCCCCAGGCTTCTTTGTCTCTTAAAGCATGTGAACATAGCCTTACTGTTTTCTAATTACGGTGTTGTTGGTCCAGAACATTCCCTGAAATGTTTTTGAAACCCTCTGGATCTTTTCTTCAGCATCTTTCATTAGCACTGCACTGTCTGTTTTTATGTTGTGTGCGTTCGTGTGCCTCCTTACCTGAACATTGTCCCATCTCTACTTTAATCTGCTTCTAATCATAGGCTTTTGGTCACCTTTAATCTTAAAACCATTGGGTTTTGTTTGGTGGTTGTTTTTTTAACTGTGCAGTTTGTATATATTTTATGTTTCTGGCTTGGATGCCACCTCCTTTGCCCGAATATATATGTGTGTGTGTGTGTGTGTGTGTGTGTGTGTTTATATGTAAGAATCTTGAGTTGAAGTGATACAACCTGTAAACCATTGCATCACGTGTAGCCTGCTAGAGTTTAGTTTTGGTATTTTCCAGTGATCCCTCAGATCTCTCTGCTTCCTGTCTAAGCTCCTTCTTCTAATGGATGTTAAGGTATTTACTGATGTACTGAAGACTCGTCCTAGCTGTGACATGCAATGAAGGTGATTCCTTGGTTGCCCTTACAAGCACGACATCTGATATCTGCCTTGTTATTCTCCAGGTACTCCCCTCTGGACATTCTCTAAGCACTCACTGCCTCTGAGCTCCTATCTGCTGTATAGCCAGGTGTATACACAATTCTACAGTTGCTAAATCTGCTTCTGACAGCTTCAAGAAAACAGAGTTTAATGATCACTAGGAGGACAGCAGTTTTCCGCCGCTGAGACGGTGTAGTGTCTAAACAGTGAGAGGGCAGATTGCAATCCCTACTGTGTCTCTACAGCAGTGGGTTTGAGTTTATGTCAAGGTGATGTCATTCACGGTGATTCTTATGAATATTCCATTACAAATAATGATAACAGATGTATGCCATGACAAAAGAGACTAAGAATGATAGTTGAATGTGATCTGCAAGTGGACAAGCATGAGCCTGTATTGCATTTAAATGCATCATGGGGGAGAACCCTGGACTGAGCCCGTCCAAACTCAGATGCTTCAGTTTTGGCTCTTCCCTTCTCCTTTTTCTTTATTTTTTATTTGATGGTTTGTCTTTTTTTTCATGGTAGTCTGTTGGCATGATATTTTCATGGTTCCTAATTTGAACCATTACGATTGGTAGGTCTTTTGTTTTAAAGCAGACTTTTGAGATCCTGTTTCAACTCTCGGCTTACTTGATAGTCACTTTGCATTTGTTGTTCAAAATATGATGTGGAAGATCAGGCAACTGAAAAGTTTTAAGCACAGTTCTTGACAACTTAAACTGTTGTTTTAATCATACTTAGTTAATAATTTAAAATACAATGCTATCTTCAAATGACTGATAGTGTATAATTTAAAAATATTATAATTAAAGGTATGCCATGTTTGAGTCAAAGGTTTGTTCCCTTAGAAGTGGGAAGGGTATGGTTAATGAGATCTCTTCCAGCTGGCAAGCGTAACTTTGCAAAGTAGATTTTATTGGGTTATTTTCAGGAATGGTCCGGGGCTCTAGTTTCATGCTGTTTCTGTGTACAAGAGAAAGAAAACTCAAAGGAGCTGTAATTGTATATCATGGCTGATACCTTGTCACTGCATAATTTCTGTAAAACTCGCAAGTGATTCTGACTGTATAAAAACAGTGCTCATAGAGCTGGAACCACTTTCATCTAGGTGGGGGTTCAATCTTTTTCTCTTATACTTTCTTGTATTTGTATGCAATGTGTGTGTTTGAACAATGAAGCATAAACAATTCAAAACCCTTGTTCAGAAAAATAAGAAAGAGGTAGTCATTGCAGCAGATGTTGCTGTCTCTTCCCTGAGGGTACAGACAGTCAGAACCCAAAGTCCCTTTAATTATCCCAGTAATAGACACATGCCCACACATAAGAATGCAGAAATATGTACTTCTGGCTGGGGAAGCTCTGGCAGGACAAAGAAAACAGGAATGCAGGGTGTATTTTAGATTTTAGACTTTTTTGGGTTTTTTTTTTTTTGGGTTTTTTTTGTTTTTTTTTTAGACTTTGGAGGTTAGAGCAGATTGTACAAGCAGGTCAGGAAGCCAGGGCAAGGCAACGGCTGTGACACTGCCTTCCCTGCCTGGGGAGCCATACGCAAGTCGTGGTGCAGTGACTTTGTGCCTCCACTTGTGTGTGGGGAGTTGGGTAGAGGAAGTTTACAGTAGGCTTAAGAAAGACTTCAAGTTCACTCATTTAAAGTCAAGAAATGTATACTTTAAGTATGTTTTATTTTCTGTTTTTTTCCATTAATAATAAATAAATTACTTGTAGCCCTGCCTCGTTACCTCCAAAATTGTTCTGAAGCTGCAATAGTTGTCTAAAAAATGAAGGCCCAATAAGCAGGTGGTGAACTTTCCAGAAAACGTCAAGAGGTGTATGGTCTTGGGATTTGTTTTATTACAGATGATTGAAAGTGGAGAGGAGCTCAGGGAGCTGGCAGAGTTTCTAGATAAGGCTAGAGCTACATATTTATTTCTTGGATTCTGCAGT
>NW_010204861.1:0-4592 GCF_000695765.1 Mesitornis unicolor | reverse complement strand
AAGCAAGTTTCAGGACTGTGTTGTGTTGCAATAGGAGAAGGCAGGCAGCTGCCTTGTTTGTGATCTACAGAGACCTCCAGAATACAGGATCTTGAAAGGGAGCTGTAGTTTTGAGGTTGGTTTTGTCTTTGTCGTTGATTCCTCCCCTCCTCCCACTCATAAGCAAAGTTGAGCTCTGAACTGCAGGTGGAGATCTGACACGTTTTTGTATTTCCAACGGGGAACCAAATGTAGTGTGGTAAGACTTAAAAGAGGAATCTCTTAGTTTGTGGTTGCTGATTTAATCATGATGGGCAAAGTCGTAACTCCATCTTTTCTTCTACAGAGGATTGGATTGCATTAGCTAACCTTGCCTAAACAATTGTTTGGTTTTTTGCCTTGGCAGGATGAAATGATGTTTTATTTTCTTATATCTACTTGGATCCCTATTTTAGAAACTGTGCAGTTCTTACAGTCTAATTACTGTCTAATTACCAGAACGCCGATATTTTTCAATGTATTTTCTAGATTAAAAGATTCTTTTAAAAATAAAAAATATTTTTTAATTTTAATTTTAATAAAAATTAAGGATTAGCTACTACAAATACATATTCTTTTGTTTCCTAATTATGATGTTGACATACTCTTATTTCTGTATTGCTAAAGTCAGCAGTATGCACAGCACTGTCATAATTGTGTTCTGGGATGTAAGGGCTACATGCAATGTCTCTTCATTAAAATGCAATACTGAGCATTGTGACAGACCTATCTGTCCTAATAATTACATTTTACAGTGAAGCGGTGTCAGCTAATGCCACTTTTTTGTTCTTTTACTAGTACTTTTCTCTTTATACGTTGAGTCCAGTCCACTTCTGGTGTACTCCATTTAGATTATTAGAGCCTTCTGGTAGCAAAGACTGTTAGGTCTGTTATATCCATGACCCTTCTTAGCCTTGACATCTGGATGTTTGTACCATATGTATGAAAAAGTGGACATGCCAACTACATTCTAATCTCAGCAATAGGCGGATCTGGAATTTCACCAGGACATTGGACTGGGATTTATTTGGCTTTTCAGTTACTTTAGAAGAGATTTGCCTCTTTCTGTAAGGCTTGAATGTTAGAGAGTTGCTTTTTTCCTGTTTATCCATTCGATTAAGGTTCATAATGCAGTACTTTGTGCTTCTGGTATACAAAAAATTACAGAAAAGGCACCTTCCTGGGCTCTAGTTCGTCCTGGTAGAACATATATGGGCTTGGCATCTAAAGGTCAGACTACTTGGGTATTTTCTTGCTCCTTATACATAAATTTGAGACTAAAATGCAATTCCAGTACTACCTCTAAGCTCTACAATTGTAAGAAACATTAATAATTATTTACTCTGCCTCTGAAATGCGTGCTAAAGAAGGAAGGCATTAAGAGCAATAAAGAAAGGGTTAATGAATGGCCAGAGTGTTGTCATGAGGCTGTGACTATTTGGAGTGCTCTTGACTTTATGTCTTGTGTGCGCACAGGGCAACAGGTCCTCTACAGCATCTCCCTCTGGGGTTTTCCCCAAATTTCCTGTGGAAGAGAGCTCCACAGTATGGGCAAGACACAGTCACCCTTGTGATACAGTTCTGCAGGACAACCTGTCTAAGCGTTCAGTGTCATAAAGCTCAGGCAGTATATGGTCCTGGAAGCAGATCTGCCAACACACCATTGCACATAAAAAGCATACATTGGAAATTACAGGTTTTAGAAAAGCAGCCTGTAACAGGCAGCTCTTCTCTGCTTTGCACTGAACTGCTGTCTTCAAAGTGTTCAGCTTCTACCATGGGCCTTATGGAAGAACAACAAGTAGCAGGGCAGATGTTCACGCTCAGATTTTGAGATGAGTATAATTAGCATGTTGTTTTTGCTGGAGTACATTGAACTCCTAGAATGAGTCTTTTCTGTAGGAGAAATGGAAAAATATTTGCTGTGCTTACTATATTTGTTAGATGTGTTTCTCAATTTATGTTTTGCTTGTCTTGTCTTGTCTTTGCTTGTCTTTCTCAAGATAAATGGCACTTTTAATGACTTCATGGTTGATGCATCCAACAGGAATATATCCAGCAGGAAAAGTCCTTTCTGGCCTGTTTTGCAACAGTGCTAGGCTAGGATAGAAGAATTTGGTCCAAAGCAAGTGCAAATATGTAAAGAATGAGTTTAGGTCATTAAGTAATGTACAATAATGTACATTAAGAACAAAGATGTAAAGAATGACTTAACAAATATGTAAAGAACTTGCATTTTAATGGGTTTAAACACTATGTACCAGAAACAGAACCACCGTAGTTGTGGTGGAGCTTCACGGACTGCAGCCCGAGTAGGGCACGAGGTAGTTTCTTTGGGTGGAGCGTAGGTTTCTCTCCACTACAATGACGAATGGACAAGCCCTGCTGCCTGAGCTAGAAGTCTCTTTGCAGCTGTGTTTTCAGAAGCTCATGTGAGGGAAAAAAGCCATCTATATATGTTATCTTGTATTGTCACACATTTGTAGCTGTAGCTACTTTCTTCCTATTATTTAGGTTTTTTTAAAAAGACTCTTATTGCTCAAAATTATGTAAAACATGGAGTCATTGTACAAAAATGCTGAGCAACACATGCCTTGAATAAGTTTTAGAAAAATAAGTTACGTTCTAGGCAAACTAAGCCTGAAGCCCTTTTGGATGAGCAGGGTTGAATTGTGGTTGGTTTCAGTAGTACAGCTGTTCTTTGGCCGAACAGTTGTGATGGAGTCCTATTTCTTTGTTGGAATCTGTGGCATAGTATCTGTGCATATTTTCTTTCTTAGCTTGAGCTGTGGTACCTTTTTCCCTTTCGTCTGCAGTGAGTCAATGACTTACCAGCAAGGGTGTAATTAATGCATTTCTGTGTGGAGAGAATATAGTGAAAAAGTTAAAAAAAGACTTGTGATTGGAAATGTAAGAACAAAAGTATAGACAAAAGTGAATCGTAAAAGATGCAATATGACATGCCATTTTTCTTCTTTTAATTTTTTTTTCCAACACAGAGTGATGCTTGTTTTCCTGAAGCTGTTCTGAGTGAATTTATTATTCATGAAAATATTCATATTATAGTGGAAATTTGAATATGAGGACTCAACAATTACACTGGATTGATACTGAAGATGCACAGAAATAACTGAAGAAAATCTTGGTTTTCTCAGTCCTAGTTTTAAAATAGCTAGGGACAATGGAGTGTTTGCAAATGCACCAAACTGTCGTTACAGAGCAAATGCTGCAAATAAATCCTGAAACAGGATGTGCTGAATGAGTGAACAGGTGGATCTCCTCTTACCAGCCGTGACACCTCGCTTAATAGAGTCCCCTGGGGTTGATGAGGCTGGCACCGGGGCAACAGGGGAGATGTAATGGAGTCAACCTGGCACATCACTGCAGAGACTTCTGACTTGTTTCGCTGCCTTTGAAGAGGAGAGTAATGTAATTTGAGTGTCACAGGAAGAGAAGATCTAAGTTTGGCTAAAATCATTATACAGCTTCAGAAAGGCAGGGATTACTGTATCATCCTTAGATTAAATACATTTAATTATAAAATAACTTTAGCATATGGTAGTATATTTTAATTTTCTTATGATAAATTTTCTTTTTCTTAGTGAATTTGTTGTACTGATGCCACCCAGAGACTTCTGTTAATACTGCAAATCTGCTAGTTTTCAACTGTGATGGTAGTGGTGGCAGTATATTATTATTATTATTATTTTGCTCACAGAGTTTCTTAAAGGAGGTGGCACTGTGCATATATTTATGCTCACTATTTTCAAAAAGGACACCATGGCATGAGTTGTCACATACATGCACCATATACACTATTGAAATTCTTAATATCTACGTTAATTTTTTTATGAACACAGGAGATTTTTATTGTCTTTTAACTTTGTTATTTACCATTAAAGATCACGTCTGAATTCAGTTTTAAACATACCGCTCTATTCCTTATTAGTAATTTTTCAGTTTATTTTGCTGTTTACTGTAGGTCTACTTTGAAGAGCTGAATAATGAAACTTAGGTTAGAAAGAACTTTACTATTTAATTTGTGAAGAACTACAGAGCTCAGCCATTGGCAAGTCCTTGGACAATATAAGCCAAATCAAAAAAGTGTTTGTTGAGCAGATACTAAATTTAAAGTAAAATGGAGACAGATTTCTGGCCTTCCATTTTTTTTGTATGACTGTCTAACACCTTCCTGCCCAACTTTGATTATTAACCTGCATTTTCTTTAAAACTCATTAGGAGACTCTCTTGACATCTCCTAGGAGCTGAGGGGACTTTGGTGCATTTACTTTACCATAGGTTTATGAGCCATGGCAAACTTCATTTCCTGTTAATTATAAGCTATTAAAAAATCCCTCCCAAAACCTGAAACCTCCAGGAAAATCCACAACCTGTGATTCACAGCATGTGACAGAGAGCCATAGCTTTCTCAGAATTCAACTTTTTCAGTATCCATCATTTAGTTTACATTTTCTTTTGGGAATGATTTTTGGGTGATAAGGCCAGCAGATTTCAGTCTTGCAATAAGACTAAATAAATAATAATAATAAATAATAATAAATAATAAATAAAAA
>NW_010204860.1:0-8588 GCF_000695765.1 Mesitornis unicolor | reverse complement strand
TCCAACTCCTAACATTCTGTGATTCTGTTAGAAACCTTTTCATTATTGCAGATAAGATTTGTCAAGCCCCAGCATAGACCACCAAGTATCCAACTTTTGCATAAACTAAACTAACTTATCTCTTACTAAGAAGGTGCTGTATCAATGGAAACCTGTTCAGTGAGAGACTCTTAAAATTTGGCCCATCAAAAACTGCCAGATCAAAAGAGTTTTACTTGAAGCAAGGAGACCTTTTCATTCCTAGAAATATTCTGATCTGTTGCCTTTAGCAGTATGAGAAATAACAGACTCTCTGAAGACTCAGCAATTACTTTGTCCAACTAATCTAATTTTGACATCATTTTTATTCTGTGCTGTCCTTTGATCATTAATTTTGCAATGTGTGATTATAGGTTTAAACATTGTTTCTCCTTTCATCTACTTTCTGTAGTATTTCAACCAGTGCAAACCAAGGAAAAATAACCATGGGACTTTTGTTGATCTGACTGCAAACAGTTTCCATCTTTTTCTTCTTACCTCACCGCCAAAAGCTGCCACGAAGTCACTTATCAGGCTTTTGTAGCTCATTTTTCCTTTGTGGCTTCTTAATTGTTCAAGTGCAGCTGTGTTTTCATTTTCCTGTTAATAATTTTTTCTTTTCCCCTAGGAATCATCTTTTTTTTTTTCATTAAACCAAGTTTGATGACCCACTTTTCTGCTATGTTGTGGTGAAAGAGCTGGTGGTGAAGGCTGTGTTTGTTATATTGTCTATAGTTGTGTTCTCTGTTTCATCAGAGAGACCTTTTCATGTTGTTCATCTTTGGGGTTGTTGAGGTGCTTTTTAATCTATTCAGTATGCTTTCGCCTTTTGAAATTATTTTTTCTCCAAAGGTGGATGAGGAAGGTTTGCAGATTATAATGTAACTGGAATTTTGGCACTTGAACTATATGACATTACACTTTGAAACAGGTATCCCTCCTCTTTGAATGTCTTAAGTATCCCAGCGCATTCAGATGGAAGTTTTAATGCTTAATTAAAAGACATTTTTAAAGTTGCTTTTTTACTTTTGCATACTAGGAGAATACACATAAGCTGCTGGCACTCATCTTTTATTCTGAATTCTGTCTTGTTGTCACATTCTGTCTGACTGATGAACAGATTTTTACCTATATGAACACACTGATGGCTGATGTCTCCCACATTCCTTTTCTTTCCCATATTCTCAGTGTTTCCATTTTTTTATCTGTTAATCACACAAATATACATAAATGTGCGGTGAACACAGTTTGTGTCTTCTTTAAAGCTGCTGTAGTGTAATGTTTAGCTGTATTAGTGTCCAAGTCTTCACCCATAAACTTCAAAGACAGTGAATTGTTTTGTGTAAGTAGCTGAGAAGAGGCAGAAAGTGATGAGCAGTACTGGGATGTTCATGAGGTTCACCTTTGAACGTTTTAGTAATGTGCTGAATATTATTCTTTTTTCTTTCTGTAGATAATTTCCTAAAATGTTTGCATTTTCCCTCCTCTTTCCCCCATTTCAATCTCCCTGTCAATGTTATTTGGAAAAGATCCTCGCATCCAATTAACTGGCAGTGACCCAGGTTGAAGTTCATGGTTCGGTCAAAGCTGGATACACACATGGTTCACAGTTCATGGTTCATGGTTCATGGTTCACGGTTCATGGTTCACAGTTCATAGTTCATTCTTTTTCTTTGATTTGCACTGGTTGAAATACTGCAGAAAGTAAATGAAAGGAGACACAATGAACGATGGAAGAGAAAGGAGGACACTTGGGACTGATAGCAGAATTTCAGTGCCATGTAGGTGTGGTCGCTCCTGTTTCAATCAGCAGCGCTTGTATAATGCATGAAAGAGCCTTTAAAGCTCACAATCAAGTATCTTAATAATTAACTGAATCCCATCCTGGCTGCCTGGTTGTTACTGATTTTTCTTATTTTATAGCAATAATTGCTTTTAAAAAATGTTTGGATGTCATGCTAGATACTAATTTGATAATGGTTTTAATGTTAACAGATATACCACTTAATATTATGTCTGCCTCTTCTGGTAACTTTTAATTATTTCTAGCTTTCTTTTTATCAACAGTCAATTATTCTCTTTCCTTTTGTCTTTGATCAGTTCATTTGTGTCTAACTGAAACTGGCTAGGACTTTTTGAGCCAAAAACCTGCTTTGTGTCTTAGCAAAGATGCAATGTCTTGGCTATCTCCAGGTGCCACAATCACTTAAAGCAGTTTCTGCCTGATTTTACTCATGTGCTATCCCAGTGAAGCAATCCTTGTTTGCTTTGTCAGTTATTCTGATGTCTGGGGAATTAGTCTGGGCAGTTTCTTCTTGCATTTATCTTATTCTATCTGAAGTATAAGTTTTGCAGAAAGGAAACACATTAATTTGTCTTTGTGGCATTACTCATTCTCGGTCGGTGATATATGAAAAAATTGAGCATGAGGCAGAAGGATGATTGGTGGGGTGTACTCAAGTAATACCCACATTATTTTCTCCAGAAGAGACACTACCAAAAATTTGGGTGTTATGTTTGTTAGCGTGTAACTCTTTCCTCGTTGACACCGTGTAAATTAGATGTACTGATGAGATGACCTAATTTGGATGGTTTATGATTTCTTTGCTCACAGTCTGTTATTGAAATGAATTCTTGTTTTGCTCCATTTTGTTTACTTGTATTTTTCTGTGAGTTCCTGCCTTGGTCTGCTTCTCAGACCTTATCTCCTTGAAATAACTGTCTTTCTAAATGTTGTCCTGCCTGTTACCCATGTATGCTTATTTACATGGAAAGGGTATTTTATGTATTTTACAGGACTTCAGTAGACAGCCCTAATCTTGTAACAATGTGGTTTAGAATCATTAATGTTGGAAAAGACCTCTAAGATCATCAAGTCCAACCATCAACCCAACACCACCATGCCCACTAAACCATGTCTCAAAGTGCCACATCTACATCTTTGTTGAACACCTCTGAGTGTTTTACTGCCATCCATGATGACATTGACTCCACTAAATATTGTGGTTTTTCACACAGTTGGCAACAAAATGTTTATTAATTCTGTGTCCAAGCTGCCTCATTTGGTTTTAATCCACTCTCTTCAGGTGCTGTAGGTGTTAGGTGATGGGCCTGATCAGGAGGCACAGTCACTGTAGAATTAGGGCCCCTGTATGGGGGTTTGGGAGGGGCCATGTAGAGATCATCTCCCAACAGGGAGATGTTTCATCACCTTATCCCATGACTCTTAATCACTTCCTTTTTTTCCCCTTCCTTCTTTGCTGATGCTTTAACAGCTGTTTGTTTGGTGAGGTTTTTTTCCCCTTTTAACTCTGCAGTAAGGAACTCACAGGAAAAATGTGAGTAAAACCCAAACATTTGCAGTTGGCAATACTCTGCTGATTTGCTCTACAGTTCTCATGCCTTCTGTGGTTCTCATGTCTTCAGTGTTTAAGAGCCTCAGATGAATTTATTAATTTATCTGTGTGGTGATCTCCGGTCTCTAGTTTAAATAAGCTGCAGTTGACACAGTCGAACGGAGGCAAGCGTTTATATAAATAGATTTGTGCCTCCCTGGTTGTGAGACGGGACGGGTGCCAGCGCTGCCGCTAATGTGGGACAGTGCATCGGAGTGCCCTGGCTTGTTCTCAGCTGCCTCCTAGCTGATGGAAAGGGCAAATTTTGGAGAGCTTCCAGCCCTGCGTCTCACCTCATAGACATAAAGCTGCTCTGGTCCAAGGGGCAGCCCTGGCAGGACCAGCTCAAACAGGCCATGGCGTTAGACTTGACATTGGTGGTTATTTGTAAGATCTGCCTCCTGCTTCATAATATACCATATAGATGTCTGCTGTGCAGTCTGGTCTCCTGTTTTTACAGCTGTTTTCTATGAATTTTCTCAGGGTTTTATTGATGGGTCATTTTTGTTTGTTATCCAAGCTTCAGTTCTATGATATCACATGAGTAACTTTCTGTGGAAACCATGATGTACGTTTGCTTGGACCCTGATCCCAGCATCTCCTTTGCTTCTTGTGCTGTTGATCAGCCACTAAAAGTATAAATTTAAGAACTCTCCTTAGAACTAAGAACTGCTTTCAGTTCAAATCTAAAATACAGGCAGTTTTTCATAAACCTATTAACTGCTGATTCCTGTTACTTCCTTTTGCTCCTTGAATTAAAAGATCCTGGTGTCCAAGTGGCTATGTTTTACTATTTGTAATAATAATACATGATACCACTGACTCTCATCCATTAGAGAGTATGGACATTTTAGGATTGCCAAGATCTTTCATACCTAATGTCACCATCAGAGAATGCTGCTATTGTTTCTTTATCTCTGCACTTCATCTGCTGACTTAACACAGTCCACATTGTAACTCATTTGCTAATAAAGAATTTAGCTCATATTACTTTCCATCTGAGGTACCACGGCGGTTTCTAATATAGCAACATATCTGTTTTCAAATTGCTTTGTTCTCTTTTGTTCAATTCCAAAATATCCCATAGGTTTCTTGATATGAAATGATACTGTAGTAGAGGCCATACTTCTACCCTCTGAAATAATTTCTGGCTTTTCCACCGAGTCTTTTGATGTAAGGTTTATTAATCTTTTTGAGTGTTTTTAATATTCTTCACTTTCAGCACTGTAGCGAAGATGGATTGTATCGTTTATTCAGGCAGCCTGAGTATGCATTAAAGATGCTATGGTTGTCTTCCTGGTACTTTAGTATGTAGTTTGGGGTATTTTTGGTTGGTTTGGTTTGTTTTCTTTTTTCCTTTTATTCAGGGAAACTTATTATAATGCCCCTAGCAAATTACTTATTCAATAAAACATAAGGAAATAATAAAAGAATATATAGTGTTGTGAAAAGTTATATAATGAAACGTTGGTGGTTTCTAACATTTCTTCCTTGGGAAGCTGAATACATTTGGGAAGTTAAAGTAAAAAGGATATATAGCCTCTTTTTCTAACTCTACCTTCCACCTTCTATTGAAAGAGTTTGTGAGTTGGTATCTTCCCCTCTGAACAGCTGCACAGGTAGCATGGCAAGCTGTTCGTTCATCTGTGGATTTCAGTGTGAAAGACTTTCTTTTTGGATTTAGGAAGTGTCATTTGATGCAGGAAAGATGTTTGCTATCCATCACAGAAAACCTGTTAAGACAGGTTAAGAGAGCTGCTGTCTGGCCTAGCTGAGTCTTGATGCTGCTGTTCGAACAATGGTGCAATAACACCCTTTGGTAGGAACCCCTGGAGAAATTCCTCCCCTGGGTGGCAAGCATTGAAGTTTTTCAGAGAAACAGTGAGATTGTATTGAGGCTTGATGAACCGAGAGGGGCACGGCTTTAGATCAGTGATTTTTCTAAGCCTGTTTCATTGAGCAAATGAATTTTTAATAATGCTGAAAGAGCAAGACAGTGGACTTAGAAACAAATACACAGGTGACTAAAGATGATGTTTTGACTAAAAAGACTCAGTTCTTCATACACAGAACCCCAGAGCTCATTCACATTCTTTTTTAGTAAAATTTTGCCTTTTCCTATTCAAAGAAGGGAAATATCAGCGAGCTGTGTGCTGTGTTAGTATCTTAGGATTATGCAGATGCATGCAGACCAGAGCAGCTCCTGATTTATGCTGCCTTGTGTTGATCCCTTACAGCTCATTTCCTCACAGCAGACAGACAGAGATAGCCAGAGCACAGCAGCAAAGCCAGGGCTGGAAATGGAAATGTCAGAAGCTCTGTGCTTCAGGAGGATCCTTTAGAGCAGCTCTGCACTGACAGCTCTGTCCACTTTGCATCTCTGCAGTGTCAGGAGGGAGACAGGACAGAAACCCACACAAATCCAGAACTGGGACTTTTCCATCCTCTTCTCTTTGCCGACTGACAAAACCCCTGTGAGTCCCATCCTGGCTGCAGGCATTCAGGGGTGGATGTCTAGAAGCTCACACTAAATGGGCTGGCAACCCCTTCCTTTGAGGTTAAGCATCCACAACACTCAATTGCTTCTTCCTTCCTGCAAAGTCATTGCTTGCCCTGTGGCAGGGCATGGAGGAAACCTCGCCGTGCTCTTGCCTCTCTGCCTTGTGGAGAGCAGAACTTAAGCATCTGTCAATTTGAGGAGAAAAAATACTATCTAAAGCATTGACCTCTAAATTATTGGAGTTTTGTAACCAAATCAACTGGCTGTTCTTGAAATCTGGGACACAGTTTTTAGGGAGGTGCTATACAGCTGCTTTAGGATCACTGAATTAACAATTCAAATACATTTCTGACAATCTGTTTAAAAATATATATTAAAAATCCTAACCTTAACCACAGAATTTTTATAGGCATTTTCCAAGCAAGAATCTCTATGTACGTAGCTGTTGTGATTTTGCTAAGCCGCAGAATTTGATATTTCATTCTTAGTTAATATACTAGAAA
Source organism: Mesitornis unicolor (assembly GCF_000695765.1). Classification (NCBI taxonomy): domain Eukaryota; kingdom Metazoa; phylum Chordata; class Aves; order Mesitornithiformes; family Mesitornithidae; genus Mesitornis; species Mesitornis unicolor. The sequence continues at coordinate 2,172 of NW_010204860.1, read as the reverse complement.
AATATTTACTTGGAGACATGATTCATTCTGACTAATAGGATCAAGCTATTTCAGACCAAAGCTAAATAAAGAAATAAATTTAAAATTGTTTGGGGTTTGGTTTTGGTTTTTTTTTTTTAATTTTATTTGTTTTAAGAATGGTAAAATGCCCTCTTTGGAACTCAGGGCAGACAGAAATGAAGATAGGGCAGAAGTGACTCTGACCTAAGCTGACCCATCTGGCTAGCACTGGTCTTACTGTCCTGGGGCCTGGAAAGGGCTGCAGTGGATCATGTCCACTGTTAGAGTCCTCCTTTGTAGCTAATTAAACAAGAGATGATCATCAATGCCAGTAGGAAATGGGGCTTCGAATCCTTGGTATTGCATCAATAAGTGTTATTTTTGATTAAAAATTAAAATAAAAGAACATCAGTGTATTTCTCCACTAAGATGTCAGCCTGGCCTTTTGGCTGTGGCACACTGTGGAGGAAATTGGAGGTCTCCTTTCCCGAGAGCTCTGCCCAGATCTGCAGATGCTGGGGTCACTCAGAGCTCAGCCTGCCACAGCCATAGCTCCTGGGGGTGATTTCTTCTTTCTTGGTAGCCCTGGGCAGTCTCCTGGAGGCTGAATATCAAGACCAGATCAAAAATTGGCATCCTCAGTAGCAGCCTGATAAGCTGTTAAGGAACCGACTGAAGCAGCTGTGTGGGATCGGGTGGTGTCCCTTGGCACCCGTTCCCACCTCCCCCAGAAAACTGCCTTCAAGGTGGGCTCCATCGAGCATTTTGATTTCAACCAACCAGCTGATTAGAATGAAAAGTGGCTTTTATTATAGTATTTTGAGTTCTTCCTAGCAACAAGCTTTTGGTCTGGAAGTCATAAATGCGTTTTGTTTTGTTTTGTTTTTTTCTTTGATGACTAAAAAGAAAACTTCATGTTTTCCCTCTGAAAATGTTAAGGAAAATTCCTGCTTTTAGATGAGATGGCTCTAAAACGTGTGAGTAGGCTGTAGGGACATCTGCTGGGGTGCTGGGAAATGGCAGACTTCAAAATGTGCTGAGGGTGGAATGATTGGAGCGTGAGTAGACACAAAAAATGTTAACATTGCGGCACTCTCTCAAGGCTGAGAATTTCACATTTTACCTGCAAAGGAAACCAGTGCCTGTATCGCAGTGTTTCCATGCTGATCGCTCTAGGAGAACACTTAAGACCCACATAAGCACAGCCAGACATTAATTTAAAAACTTTGTATTTTGGGCACACAAGAACATTCTGTAGAAGAGGAGAAATCTCTGGAAATTCCTTATAACCACGGGTGAGCCAAGAGAAGCTGGCGTCCTGTGAGCCTGACCAGCCCTGACCACATATCAGCCTGCCACGGCTTTCTGTGGTGCCCTGGGGATGGAAATGCTCTTACTGCACTGGAAGTGACAAATGGCCTTTCCTCCACCCTCCATCCTCTTGTGGTGGCCATCCAAGGAGGGGAGCTTCGGTGATGGGACTGGCACAGCCACATGTTGCCACATCGCAGAATCGCAGTCTGAAATGTAGCATTGGATTTCTCGGTTTTGTTAAAATTAAGCAAAAATGCCATTAAGAAACTGATCCCAGCTTGAATCTGATAGTATACTCAGCCCTGAATTGAGCCAGAATTGTCAAATTCATAGTCTTTGGTGGAATCATGGGATGAATTCTGTTCCAATATATAGTATTGTATAGTTCAGTATAGTCTTAATTAACTTTCTAAGATTAAGGAAACTTTCATCTTATCAGTTAGAAAAGATCATAGAACCACAGAATGGTTTGGGTTGGAAGGGACCTTAAAGCTCATCCAGTCCAACCCCTGCCATGGGCAGGGACACCTTTCACCAGCTCAGGTTGCTCAAAGCCCTGTCTGTTCTGGCTATTTGGTCCAAGTCAGATTTAGCCTTCCATTTTCCTTGTGTCCTTCCCTGTATGGCTGTATACTCTGCTTCTTGCTGTCTGAAGTTTTAAGATGCTTGAGGGGCTGGCACTGTCTTCTAGATTTGTGTCTGAAAAGTGCCTTGGCAGTGATATTTTCTGCAGGCACAAGAATACAACAAGGGGTGCAGGTGTATGCATTTTAAACTCTTTTGCTGAAATTATCAGATGCCTGTATACAGACAGAGGTCCTGTCTGTATACATATACATGTATATATTTTTATATATA
>NW_010204859.1:1165-25411 GCF_000695765.1 Mesitornis unicolor | reverse complement strand
CCTTCCACTCCCTTCACCAGTGAGTCCCCTATGACAAGGGCCTTACTTGAAGATGTTTTTATGCGTGGCTTCCTCTGATTGAGCCTTGGCGGTGCCTCCAAACTAGGCGAGCGGCCTTTCTGGTCTTTGTTTGGTTCCCCCTGCAGAACATCATACCTGTTTTGCAAGGGCATCTGGGAAGGTGGAGCAGTTACTGGAGGGAGGGCACGTCTGCCACGCCTGTTGCACCGGGAAGAGACAAGTTTCCATTCTCGTTTGTTCCTGTCCTCTAAGTCCTCCTGTTTGCTATGGTCAGCCTGGTGTAGAGAGGCTAGGGAGCCCTGTGCCTCACTCTCATGAGCTTCTTCTACCCATTGGTAGAAGAATGAATTAAAAGAATTAAAGGAATTGGAGTTGATTTTTCTAAAGAAAAACAACACTGAGGGGAAGCATAAGTTAGAAGTCTCTAAATAGGTATGAGTTTGGTGCAAAGGAAGAGGGATAAGCTGTCCTTGTTTACTGTGAGCAGAAAAAGATATAAAAGTACTTAAGTTGCAGCACAGGCTGGACTTAGGACAAAACCACCTGGACTGGAGTAGACTCCTTTGAAAGAAGATACGATCTGATTTCGGGGTGTTTAACTTACACAAGACACCTGCCAAGAATGACAGCTGTTTTTTGCTTTGGCACAAAGGCACAGTCTCTTTGGACTGGGGCATCTCCCCATCTCTATCACTAGTACAAGTTCAGGAATGTTATTTACTACTATTAGGAGTTAACACAAGCAGCCTCAAAATCCTTTTCAACAAGTTCCCACTCAATCACAAGTTGCATACAGAAGAATTTAAAAAAGTATATTGAACTGTTGTATGGTGAAACAGCTTTACCCAGTGAGTGGTAGGTTAGAAACTTCCATATTTCTTCCAAAGTTCTAAATGTCACCACTATTAGATCTTGATCACTATGAATAGACAGAAGTCTAGCAGAGAGCTCCTGGGAAAAAAAAACCAACAGTATTTTAGTTACTATTATACCGGATGTGAGCACAGTTCCTCACTAAGTAACACTTTTGCTAAAATGCCAATTATAGCAACAGTTCCAATGAGGTTAATTTACAGAGGAATTAAGACCTCAGGAATGACCACACTGAGTGAGACTCCAGGCCTGTCTGGATCAGACTCATCCATGTATAGTGGCCAGTACTCTATTTAGAGTGTGAAAGCCAGGCACGCATCTAGTGGTGCTTTCCATTAATACCTTCCTAGCACAGGGCAATTTACAGCTTGGGAGCTGCCTTTGCCACACGTGTGGGCATTTAATATTAAACAGTGGAAAGTGTTTGGTTTTGTTTGTTGGTTTCATTTTTTGACTTATGATTTCTCTAGGTCACTTGCACCACTACATTTTTAGGATCCACAACGTCCTGCTGTAGAGGTTAGCCTCAGAGCTCTGTACAAATATGAAAACACAGCTCCTTTGATGCATCTTTGAACCTGCTACCTGGTAGCTTCAGTCTTGTTCCAGAGGAGACACTGAATGGTCGTTCCCTATTTTTTTTGTTAAGACAAATCTATTATTATTTCTTTAAAAGATGCACTACAATACTTTTCTCCTCATTTGTACTGGTGTGTGTTGCTAGAGTAGCATGAAATTGTGCTTTTAAGAAAGATAAGCAATGATTGTTGTAAATCATGATGGATTTTGAGGAATTTCAGAAATGCAAAACGGAAGAGCTACATAAGCCTTCAAATAAGTGAAAGAAAAATAAATTTGAATGGATTCTAGCCAAAGAGTGGTAATATACAATCTGGTTGCTCTTCAGATAGTAAATTGAAAACAGGGCTCTCCAATGATGCTGACTACCATCTTTCAGAAAAGTACAAAGAACTGCAGCAATTTATGAGACAAGTATCTGAACTAGATACTCAGAATAAATCAGATGCCAAGCTGACAGGTGTAATGCTACTGTATCATTTGCCAGTACTGTATCTTTGCTCCTGTCACGTCAAAATTGAAATACATCTTGAAAGAATTTAAGTACTGATCAAGAAACTGATTCTAGCTCTTGGGGAACAAAAAATTGTCCCTCAAACATTTTCTGTAATCTGAGCAAGATGGAGATGATCCACTGTTTTTATGACTATTGTGTCATGATTTTAAAAGATCTCTGAATTAATTCTGTTTAATTCCCATATTTTCAATTCACACAACATCAACAGATCAAAACAGCAATTCCCTTTTGAAAACAAAAGCCCAACTTAAGCCTCTTCAATAGGCATGCCTCATCATTGCTTTGATCTTCTGCATGCCCCTTTCTACACTAGATTAAATATTAACAAGAGCCTGAAATCTATTAATAAATTGACAACACATGCTAAAATATCTCAGCCTTAAGGGCTTTATGCACTGCTGAATATCAAAACAACACTCTAAGGAAACTTATAATTATAAATCTTGGTTCCTTTAAAATTGACAACACATGCTAAAATATCTCAGCCTTAAGGGCTTTATGCACTGCTGAATATCAAAACAACACTAAGGAAACTTATAATTATAAATCTTGCTTCCTTTAAAGTCCTTTTTCCAGTCTGTTTCCAATAAAGCCACAAATCCAGTCTACTTGTATGCTTGTTTAATTCTTCTCTTGATCCCTTCTCCCTTTCTCCATCTCCCCCTAAACAAAAGCCAGAGCAGAGCAGCAGGAGTAGAGACTGTTTTCACTGCCACAAAATCATCAGGCTAGTGTTGGAGAGTTCACAACGCATGAAAGGAAAATTGCGTAGAAACACGTGCATCCAAGGCACTCAAAGCCATAATTAAGTTTTCAGTGTTTGGCTTGCTAGTGAAGGAGGCTGCAACTCATGGCTCAGACAAAAAAGGGACACCAAAGGTCAAATGGTATCATCCTGCTTTTTCATCAGGAGGAAAGAAGATACTTTAAACTATATTTGTAGCAAACCTCAAAGGTTTTAGAGTACGAGTTTCCCATATACAAACAAATTAAAGGCAGTAATAAAAATAGGCCAACCCTCTTGTGTGCTATTTAAACCCATGGCCATCTAGCCTTAGGAAGTCCAATATTTATACTATTCTCCTTCCGACTTCCTCTTTGGCTTTGCAGTGGGCTTCCTGGGTAACCTGCATGCCAAATGACTCCAAGTGACTGGCAACTGAAGCAAAGGGTCAATAGGAGGGCAAATTAAAAAGAGTCAGAAAACCATAATTTTCTTTGATGTAAATCAAAGCAGAACATATCTAAAATAAAACCTTTCAATACCTTATTTAGCTGGGTTTATTTATTTTACATTACACTGATGTTCTAGTCTTTTTTAATGGTTCAATATTTCTGATGTCTCTAGATTATTTTGGGCCATGGGAAACTATTCACTCAAATTCAAGCGTACAGTGTGTAAACTCCCAGATATCTTACAGATTATTTCAGCAGCACAGCGTGGATTCTCTGAACAAATAAAACAATTTCAAAGCAATTGACTTACACTGAAAACTGCCATCACCTCCCTGCTGTCATTTTCCAGAAGACGGAGTTGGCCTCTGAGCTGTCTTTGAAGACTGGGATCAGGACATCCACTCTTTCGTCTCACCATTGTTAACTTCAAGGAGATATCTGAAGAAGGTTACCCATTTACAGTGCTACAAATTTTGTGAATCAGCTTTGGAGAACCAGAAAACCCCTCAAAATCATCAAATCCACATTAAGAACCATTTTTACAGCTTCAGAGACAGACACACAGAAAATTGAGCTATTGCATGGTTTTGTTTGGGATTTCTTTTTTTTTTTTCATTTTTATTATTCAGTATAGATAGAAACCTAACATGAAACACAATACTTTTTCCAGTTGAGTAATAAAGGTTTCAGCTGTGCAAGGGAGGGTGATGTGAAAGTCTGTAGAAATTATGGGAGACAAGTGACACACTGGGGATGGAGAAGAGATAAGAGAATAAAAGCAAGCAGATTGGTAATTTGTCAAATTAGACAGCTCTGTGGACATTGAGAACATGCCCAGATTTCCAAATATCCCATTCATTTTTTAAAATTCAAGGCAAACAGATACTGGAACCGCAACCAGATAGTCCAGCATGTTACAACAGCTCTTTATACCAATCTCAAATTCACGGTTATCTGACATGTCACTCCCACGACTTCAGAGACCTTCTATAAACTGAATATTTTAAAAGCTGTTTCTCAGCTAAGCTGGTGGAGCAGTACGAAAATGGCTGGTCCAGCTAAAAGCTCACTTACATGATTTACCCAGCACATCTGAAAAGCTAGATATCTGTACTCAGATCCTGACATTTATGTATGAGAAGCTTTTACAACAGGTAAGGCTATTGTTTGAGCTAGCTTCTCTCACATAGAGAGAATCTTCAGTAAAGCTGCTTTCATTCTGTGTATCCATTAATTAAACTCAATAACAGTGAATCAGTCATAAGTTTTCAGATACACAGATGGGCACCTATAAGCCAATAATAACCATCCAGTAGGAATTCCAGTTGTGATTGTGTAAATAGGTCACACTTCCAGCAATAAATGGGACTGTTGTATATCCTAAAATATTCCAACTCCTCCGAGTTTCACCTTTTAATCCGGTCAAACAGATATTCTCCACATTCTAGTCTAAAATACTGCATCTGTTTTCAGAGAGCTTTCTAGAAATTTCTACAGGAGTCCTGTGATTACTTGAACCTAAATTTCTCATTATTTTAAGGTCAAGAAGAAGGGTGGCTCAGCAATACAAAGCAGCATTACTGAACTACAAGACTTCTCTGTTTGAGCTGAGGTCATATAGTCAATTGTTACTGCAAAGAACACAAAGTAAAGTCTGAATGTTACTCAGGTCACCATAACTTGTATCAGTATTGCTGACCTTTTCATTTATCTGAAGCCATAAAAGATACTGGCACAAAAGAGTATTACTTTAAAAAAAAAATATTTTTGTTTTACATAATCAGATTGGCTTCAAGTTAAATTGTGTTTCTACAGTTACATATTTAAATCTTATATAGAAGTAATATTACTGAAATACATTGAATTAAATCAACTGAAATATGCTTCTGCCTAAAGAACTATTAATAATGCCTTGTGGAAATGAAATATGGCCCAAAAAACCATTGGTAATCTTCCTGTCTGCTTCTGTGAGCCTCAATTAAGAACAGCTCAGATTCTGCATGCAGTGAGGCTAACAGGTAAGTAAGCACAAATATTATCACTACAAATAACCATATGCCTGGGGGACACTGTCTACTGCTGAAGTGATTTATCAGTTCAAGCCAGAGAGCAGAGCACATCCCAGTGTTGTTTTTCAATGGTTATTTCTCTTCCTCCACGAGAAGGAAAAAGCGACTACACACCAAATTCACAATGCAGGCCATGGACCCTCCAGAAAGGAATCCTGTTGTTCCTACTTACTAAAGAACTGCACTACATTGCAACTTAATTTAAAATAGAGCATTGAAAAAAAAATAAAATTGAGACTTGGAAAGGCCACAAACTTAAAAAATAAGACATTTGAAGAACTGAAACCTATACGTAAAATAAGCAATTAATTTTTTATTTGCTTTTTCTTCTTTATTTTTTTACTAGCCATTAAAATATAGGCCATAAATTGTTTCTGGCTTTTATAGCTGTTATAATGTTACTTCTCTGTTTTTATGAGAAATTCTCAACGAATCTTATGTAGATGTTGGACACTTCACAGGTGCCATGAAGTATGTTATAAAGGTACAGGAGGGATGACTGCAAGGAATGTTAACATAGTTGTCTCAATTAAAAAAAAAGTAAGCAATGAGAAAAGTATTATATTTATAAGATATGATGGAAGAAAATGTTTTACCAGTTGGTAAATTCTCTGCTTGACTGGCAAGGGTCCTTGAACTGACATCTCTGCATTTTTCGTTTTGAGAACATTCTATTGTAACAAATGAAAGGAATGGTTAAGTGCCTTTTCTAAGTCCATATAAATCACACTAAAAAAAACCCAAAACAACAACAAACAAACCCCTGCATGTTCAAAGCATTTGATGCATTGGATAATTACTAAAGAAAATAACTACATTTTTCCCCCTTTGTGATATATAGTTCCCATGATCTGAAGATCATTTCTCTCCTACTGTAGGAGGAAGCTAAATCTTGATTTCATCATTTTGGTGTGAAGCTTCAAGATGATGGAGAACAGGTGGAAATACAGCCTCTCAGGAAACTAAAGTCCTATTTGAGATGGAGCAAGGATCAGACTTCATTTTCTCTTCCCTTGTGTCCTTATTAAAAAGTGGCCTCCACTGAAGCTTGAGTAATATAAATTTGCAATGATGGAAGTGCCTTGTACCAATTCATACATGGTGAGAAATAATTCTTCTTTATTAGTTAGGAGCTTAATATTTGGGAGGGGGTAATGTAAAACCAAGTGGTTTAAAGTTTTAGAAAAATAACATTAAATAAGTATATTTTATGTTAATAATAACTTTCTTTTTCAGCCTGTATTTCTTCCAGTCCTTTTGGAAATTGTGCATTTTCAGGCTGCAGAAACGCCCACTCCAAATAATTCCATTTTCTCAAAGTTCCTTTGCAAAAATCAGTGAAGACAAAGCTTGATATTTCCAAGAATACAAACAGGAGATATAGATCTTTAATTTTTAAAAGAAAACTCCTGATTTTCATATATCCTAAGACATTTTCATCTGCATCTCTGCTTTTAAGAAAAAACTTACAATATTATAGGAGGACATGGTAATTTCTAAGCATTCTGCATCTTCCCTTGAGTACAACTGTTGATGTTACATAAAGAAACTCATGCAAATAAACAAGGCTAAATAAACACTGGATTTTCCTACTTCAGAAAACAGGCAGTAAGCAGTAAAAATCTTCAAGGCCAATTATTAGTGTATACTGGAATTAGAAGTTTCAGTTCCCAAGCACTTGATTTTTAGTTTAGTTTTAGATGAATGTTTGACAGGAGTGCTGTGGTTTTTTTGTCTTGGTTTTTTTGTTTGCTTGGGTTTTTTTAATCTGGATTCAATGATATTTGTTTTTAAATAGAAATTTGATAGCAAACTCACTGCAGTGTAGGCTTACTGTATTCAAGAAATATTATAAATGTAAGTTCCCCACAGCTTCTGGAACCATATTTAACTGTAGTTCTGCTTTTGCTTGTTTTGTTCAGAAGTAAAAACAGAGCAATTGTCAGAACTTTGACAACATGTTACCAGTTGACATGATCATTATTTAACAGTTGATAAGGACAATTAATTAATATATGTATTTGGTATGTGAACTTGCTGTTACTGTGATATTACCAGATATGGACTTTCCATGAAAGTTATTTATCAAGACATGAATATCCATGAGGTAATATTTTATTAAAAAACTAAACTTAATTTCTCTGACTTTTGGGAGAAAGCAAAATCTATGAGCAAGCATTCTATTACACATGAGAGTTTAATTATGAATAATAGTTTGCTATTTAATTTGAGCAGAAGCTTAAGAGTTACTATAAACAGTCTCAATGTTTAAAATCTGAAGTGCTATAATTAGATTCAAAGACTTAATGTGAACTCCATGCCCCATTCCTAAATAATGGGATGGCTTGCATACTTCTTGGCAAGCTGAAGAGAAACTTTATACTGCAGTGGGATGCCTGTACCTGGTATTCTTTGATGTCACCGGAGTTGCAGTTGTGAACCGAAAGACATTGTCTAAGACACAGGACTTATAATTTAACATGAAATAGTTTTTCCATGATTTTCACATTCAGAAATCTCTTGGGCCTACTATAAAGTAAGAGTCTGGCCACTGGTTTTGAGAGACCGCCATCTATGCCACTCCACCCTTCCACCCAAAAAGGGCTTCCGACTTGCATGTTTTTACTAAGTGAAGTAAGTTTTCATTTACAGAAAAAGAAAATATAGTATTACATCTTTTCAGGAAAAACAGAAATCTAAGAATTATATTAAAATAGAAACATGCAGTCTAACTCATCTTTGCTTATGAATCTGAGAGATTATAGCAAAAACCACTAGACAAGTATTTCAGTATTCTAGCTCTTGGGTTCTAAAAATTCTGATAATCCATTTGTCTGCCCAAAGTGAATTTCAGTATAGATCGTTTAATAGTCTAATCTAGGCAACATTGCCACAGAAGAAATAAATGCAACAAAACAAACAGTTCTAACAGTTGTAGATGTATTTAAAAAAATTCAGCTGAAAAACCACATGACAGTTTTCTGCTTGCACAGAGCAAGCAATGTTTAAAGAACAGTAATTTAAATGCAAAAAAAAGCCAAGAGCAGAAAAACCAGGATATATTGATCAAGGTCTTACCCCTTTGTTCATTCAAAGTGTCCATCCTGTCTCCATTCCTGATGGTGCTGATGGCAGCATTGGCTTCTGCATGTTTCCAGCCAGAGCTGCACCTTCCCTGCTCCATTTCTTTCCCCTCTGAGTTTCTGTCTTGCTTTTCCTCTAGACCAGGGGTGATGGTGCTAGCACTGAGCACAGATGCATTGCCAGCTGCTGCTGAACTTTCCATAATTCACAATTCTTCACAGTGATGCAATTAACATTATCAAAAATCTGAGGGAAAATTCAACAATACATTTAAAAAAAAGTGACAGAATACATACACATATTCAAGAGTTGTCCTACTCCTGCAGGAGTTACTTTTTAATTCTAATATACATTGAAGTATTTCCTTTAGACTTCAAGAGGAATTGTTTTATAAAACCCAAATTTTTCCCAGAAAGAGCTTCTGCAATCAGGTGGCATCACTGTTTTAGCAACAAAGCAATACATTTGACTAATAGCAACAATCCAAGGCCTAAAGTGAAATGTATTTGTGGCCACTATTATTCATTCTTGGCCAGCTTTAATGCAGAGCCTCCAAGGGATAGCATCATTCACATTAACAGAGGCAATGCAGGGGAAAAACATCATTTTCTAAAGGTGACAAGAATAAAACAAGTACTGCATGCTTAATTCAAACAACCAGGAAGGTTTTTATAAATCCAGCATGAATGAATCCTCTGCAGAAATCCACAGCGCAGGAAGACTGGCATGCAAGGATCCAAAGATTTCTTTGCAGTAAAGCAGAAGCAAGATCTACTGAAGCTAGAGGCTGAATCTGCCAATAAGACCGTTATTGGCATGAACATTTAGAAAAAGGAATAGAACTGGAAGTAGAGCATAACGAGCTGCAAGCTTCACTGCTCCATCTACAGTCACTGACTTAAGACACCCTGCGATCCCATTTCTTGGGCACAAGTGCCTTCAGCTTCAGAAAAGTGCAGCCAGACCATCAGCCAGTGCACCCACAAAGGACATGACACGTGTAGCCAGCACGTGCCCACTGATATTTAGACCCTTTTCCTCAGTGGGCTCTCACATGCCTTTTGAATTGATTTCATAAAGCCACAGGATAGGGTTTGCTTTAGTCCTGTCACTTGGACTTAATCCAAATTCCTCTGTGCTTACTCCAGCTGTACTCATTAAACAAGCTACATTCATTAGGAGTATACAAACTTGTAATCTCTGTGAAATTTCATCTCTCATTTCTTTTCAAGCATAAATTGGTTAAAACTGAAGCTGTTGATGAAAGATTACATTTGCTCTGCCAAAGCCTTAGACTAGTGCCTGGTCACCTAGTATCCCCTTAAGATTTGCCTTTGGGAAATTTCTCCATTTTTTGTTCACCATGCAATGGGTATCCCAAAGCACATGGTTCTGGCTTGCTCCTTTACATACAAGCCTTCCAACACTCCTCACCCTCCAAGGTTCATGTCACAGATCCTTAAACCTGAGCAAACTGAGCACCAACATCAGCAGCATATCCAGGGAGCTCAGCCCTAGCTGTCTGCCATGGTACGCAGGACAAGGCAGTGATCTGTTTGCACAACTTCCATACTCTGTTTTACAGTCATTGAGACCAGGATGCACTTAAATAAGCAGTAAACTATACCTAGACAGAAGCATGTTATGCAATAATAGGAAAATTGATTTATAATACCATGCAAGTGGTATGACCTGCTCAGAGTATTAAACCATGACCCTATCTACCACAAGGACATGAGTTAATGATATATGAGGAAATCTAGGCTGGATGTTGTTTTAATATTTTCATTGTCTCATTTTGCCATTTATTTGAAAGTGCCTATAAGAGTGGTGAGGCCGACTTTTTGAAAGATGCTTTGTGGTGTGGCATTGCAGTGCTCCATATAAAGTTACGCATATAAATTCAGATATATCTATGAAAAACAGGCAGTAACTCAAACAGAAGTGATTTTAGTATCTTCTCAGAAAAGAGTATTTCCACGAACATATTTAGTTAATATTGTAGTTCTGACTTCAGATCTCAGTTTCTCTTGCCAGCTTCCCTGAAAAACTGCCTATCAGACTTGATGAGCTAGTTATAGTTTTATTAAAAATACAGGCCTGCCAGAGACCAAAATCAGCATGGCAGTAACATCATTCTTTTCAGTACAGTACCAGGATTATATGTAATGCACTGTAATTTTCCCACTTAAAAATTAAACACAGTTCTGCATATAGTTTTTAAATACTGGTATCTCCTATTGATGAGGACATAAATATTGTGATATTAAGGATAATTACATTCCCAAGATGGTTGTTTAAACTACATTGTTCCAAAGCCAGTTGTTATTTTTGATCAAGATTATCCTTAATCCCAGAAATGAAATTCAGTGTTCAGAATATAATTTTTTTCCATCAGCTCCTATATAAAAGCAGAAATACCATCCTCAACAAAGTTTAGGAAAACAAATATGCCATGACTTGAATTCTTAGAATTCAGTTGAGTTAAAGAAAAGATTAACTTTTCATGTCTTTTGCATCAGTGCATATTGGTAAAGTTAACATATATAAACGAGGTTGTAAATGAACCTATAAAGCATGGTGCTGCAAGAGCAAGTAGGACATCTGAACAAGTCCAAAATGGATATGATCTGTTTAAGATGATTCAGTCATAATATCCCAGAGCCTAAGCCAAGGGAAAAATATCAAAATGAGTGAAGGAAAAGTAAAAAGTTTATGTTCTTATCAATGTTTTCTCTTGGCTCTTGCAAGACACACAGAATGAAAATTTAAATCTCAAAAACATTTTTGACAGCCGTGCTCTCCTCTACAGATTCTTTTCCCATCTTTAATGTTTTCCTTAACTATCAAATGTCAGCTCGTGCAACTCTGCATAAGCACTGAGAAGAAAGTAAATAACTTTCCCATAGATAGGTATCTAGTCTACCTAGGCCCTTCTGAATGTTTATTTAGCATCTAAATGTACCCTAAGCATTACAAATTTGGTCCTAAGTGAACTTTGCACAACATCTCTGTCCTTTTACTATTCACCTTTGACTACATGTAAATATCCCAAGTAGCAAAGCTGTAATGCACAAGCAGTTATGTTATAATCACCATATTTATTATGCAGATGCTTTCTGATCAGTTACTACACTGTTCCAGTACAAATTAAAACAGATTCAGAGGCACCAACCAGAAAACATTTATCCACTATGAAACAGATTTAGAGAATATTGAACTTCAGTCTTGAGTCCCTGTCATCATTATAGATTTTTCATAAGCCAACACTGCTAACTTACCATTATGCTTACTAGCAACTAATTCAAGATGAAGAAATGGATTAAAGATTAACACTCACCTTGTAAAGTAAGTCTTCTATAACTAGTTCTTACAATCTACATTTACATGCATTGACAAAGCATTTTATTTATACTTTAGACAAAATTATTTTATCTCATGCTCTTTGAGGCTCAACCAAGAAATTTGTATTTAGTGTAGGATGTTGGCCATGAAACTTAATGATCTTCTCATTTTTCCAAACCAGAAGCCAACCTCTATTCAAAATCATGCAGGCAAGTGGTGGCGCTCCCCACTGATCTGTGGGAGCCTCGCTTTCTGAGGCAGGCACTTGCAGTGGGGATGAGCAGTGACAGATGTTGGAAAGTTCAACTCCTACAGGAGTGCTATAGGGTGCACTGGCATTATCCCTTCCCATGGCCTGAGCTCCCTGGACATGCTACCCCACACAGAGCCATCGGTAGCACCTGTCCAGGCTTATGAGGCTCAGAAAGTCACTAGACCTTCTTCTTGCTTTCTCACAGAGCACAGCAGGCTGGAAAGATCCGTATTCAACAGCTGTTGAACACGAGGTGGAAATAAGACACTTTTTTCCTACTGGAAGTTAAATAAAACAGCTCTGTTATCATGCTTTTCCCTCTGTTGTTGCTTCCTTTTCACTAAGTGCTTGTATCTGTTTTCAAAACACAGTGAACCAGAAGAAAAAACATATAGCTTGACATTTTCCATTTCCCTAACTATGCAGGATGAGGTTGTTGTTTTAAGAGGAGTTGTGGATGACAGAAACACTTTCTCTCCCACTGATTCCTTCCCACTTAAATGAGGTTGAAGAAGAGAACTAGTAACCAACTGAACAGGTTCTGTCTCTATCTTTAAAAGCATATCTTTAAGTATGATAACAGGACACAGTATATAAAAATGGGTTATATTTGAACCAGTTGCCTAAAATCTGCATGCAATGCACTATTTCTCTTTCATTCTTCTTCTTCCCTCTAGGAGGCTCAGAACAACTTGCTAATGACTAGCTTCAAGTTACCAGTGGCAACAATATAATTATCCTAGTTTTACAGAGATGGAAATCAAGACAAAGATTATAGCCCTCCTGTATGAGCAAAAATAAAGTGCTGGAGAAATAGCCAAAAAGTCCAGAGGTGAACTTAAAGTTGAATTAATTTACTCCAAGAGGATTATTCATATGTTTTGGAAAACCTCCTGGACGGTATGAGGTTACTTTCATCGCTCCTCTGTGCTTCAATTACTATCTCATCCTAAGAAAATGAGCACCAGCTACTGTTTGTTTCTCTCTTCACCCTATCTCACCTGAGGGTCTGGTGGATCAGGGGCAACTCTTCAAAATTTAAAGTCTCCAGACTTTTATAACCACTGCTGCTGTACCTGAGAACAGAACTCTGATAGCCCCCAAACTTTTACTCATCTCATGCAGTGTGGTGCATCCCTCCAGGGCCCAGAGAAAGGCAAGACAGCCAGCAAAGTCTGCATTGCCTTCATTTAAAAGCCATTTGACTGTGCACATCCTTGATCTTCTGCTCTGCTTCATCGCCCGTGCATTCCACGTGTCATACAATACCTCAGTCTTGCAACGGTACTGCTGTAAATTAATCTAGGTCATTTTCTCAAACTGATGCTAGAGTAATTTTTTCTATTCTTTCTCCCCAGTTTCAACTCACATTTTTTTCATGTCTTCTCTATTAGACTACAAACATCTTACACCCAAGATCATTATAAACTTTGTCCTCAGAGTAAATCACAGCCCTTGAGATCTATGAAATTCAGTCACAGGCATGAATTAAAACAAAAAACAAACAAAACAACAAAACCCAAAAACCCAACATACTGTGTACTGTATAGGCAACATTTAACACTTTTTCCTCCAGTGCTGCTCTGTATTACACAGAAAAGTAAAGCAAATCTGTAATCAGGGTAAACAGACTTAGGAATCCGAGTAGTCTCCAAACATGGAAGATCGGCTCCTTTATCACTGAAGTAACTTTAGATTAGTTAGCAAATCTTAGTAAACTATGTTGCAAGCAGTATCATTGTTCATGGTTGGTCTACAAACAAAAAAAGCCCTAGCAAGTTTCAAAGTTGCAATAGATTACTTTAGAATTTTTAAGCCTGTCATGATTAATTTTCTTTACAGCACATGAGCACTGAAATATAATTCCCACCCTCAATCCAGCTCTGAAAGCTCCTAAAATTTCCAAATTTAGATACTGCAAATTGTAGACTAAAATCCATAATTTCACTGATTAAAAGTAAGCATAAGCCTTTGGGATGCTTTAAAAAAAATGAAATCAGTTTACTGTTAGAAAACTATAGAAGGCATCTGTGAATCTCAATACTTCATCTGAATGCTAGATTTGACAGAGTTTGGCCTGTGGCAGTTAATGCAGAGTAGTAAAGTAGGAGGAATGCTCTTGTTACTGAACAGCAGCTCAGCTCACACAACACTGCCTAGAAGAGGGGTCAGAGAGCATGCTGCACAGGAACTCCCAGCACGTTCTCATAGTCACAACAGATCATATTTACACATTTTCCAGTTATTTCAATATTGGCACACCACTACTGAAATTATGCCCCTTTGGCTTCAATTCTAACACACTGACAGTAAAGCTACAGTCAAATACCACGAGTACCTACAATACAGCAAAAGACAGACAGGCAGATATAGAGCACAGGAGTTCTCTTACCTTTCCCAAGCCTGATTTGCTCTAACAGGCCGGTGAAGAGCAGACAGATCTGTGTGTCCCTCAGCTCTGCTCAAAACTGACTCCAGCACAGCTCTTCCTGTTTGACCTTCTTATCTTTCCTGTTGATTGCACAGCCTGGCTTGGATGTGGCAAGCACAAAAAGTTGTCTATTAACTGATACTGTTAATTTCAAAACTTTTTTTCTTTAAAAATGGAATATTCATGAGCATGGAGTAGAGCTACTAAAGTTCATTACACAAAGCAGGAAAGTATCGAGTGTGCTGGAAAATTCATTCACTCACGCCTGCTTTTCGAAGCAATAATTCATATTGGCATTTTGCATTGGCAGCTAAAAGACTCAGTGGGACAGATCCAGGCCATTGTGCTAAGTGAACATTGCTCAAAGTAACAAATAGTCCTTCAGATGGAGTACCAGGCTTTGTTTCTCCTTTGCTTTTGATCACAGAATTAGATTTCTTGCTATCATTCCAGCTACAAAAAGGCTGATGAAGAATTGTTTGACAGTGAATTCACTCTGATATGCTTGGGTTTAGATTTGCAGAGGTGAGAGTTTTGCAGAGCTGTCATGCACTATGCGGTCATGCAGCATTAAATACCAGTTTTGGGAGTTAGGCAAGTTTGTTGTGGAGTACATGCAGAACAGTTCTTCTGTAACACAAGATTTATTGCTGATCCAGATGCCACATCCTAAACAACCCACAAAGGCAAGGACGAGAGAAACTGAAAATAATCTATCCTATTTCAAATCCTCTTTGTCCTCCACACCTTGAGATGTTTGTGTATTCTTTTCCTCCTTAACATGATTCTGTGATACCAAAAACATCACATACAGTTAGCCACAGTTATGCTACTCTTCCCATAGGTAAGCACTGAGTACCCTGCAGGCCATCAGTGTGGGCTGCATTGCCACAGGCATTACAAAAGAACAGAACAAATAGAAAGTGCCTGCCCCAAAGACTGTACATCTTTATCTCAGACATTTCCAGTCAGCAAAATCTCAGTGTTTCAGATACCAGGCTGTTGAGCAGTTGTGTGTGTGTTGGCAGGGAGGATGTGATCCTGAGACACATCAGTCAGAGAGCACCTCTGAGACTGGGCAGCACCTGGGGAAGGTGTTTTGAGGTGATGGGTTGTCCCACACAGCACTGTTGCTCTCCCACAGCTCTTGCCAGGAGGAGGAGAAAAAAAATGACTCTTCAGATGCCTTCAAGATCTTTGTTACGACTTCTGCTAATCTAAACATGCACTTAAAAGTTGTTTTTAGACTTTACAAATTAGGGATTAATTAAAAAACCATACTCTCATATACCTTACTTCATCACTGCACACCACATTAACATGAATTATAAATGGTGCTTCACACTGACCAGCCAATCTGTTCCTGCAGTATGCTTGGGAACTCTCCATCTTTCAAGAAATTATGAAGTTGGAATGTATTCAAGTAATTGTACAAATCACAGCTAACCAGTCATACCAGAGGGCTCTCCTCCCACTGGAATCAATTTAATATTGCACTGTAATGCAGTACACAAAGCATGCCACTTCAGGTTTAATTCATTTATGTAGTAGCTAGGCCAATAACACAAACCACCACATTTCTCTCACTATTTTACTGACTAATTTTCTATGAGTTTCATAAATGTCTAAATATTTTCATCACATTTATTTTGTTTTTATATTTAAGGATAATCTTTGGTCACATTTTACAACCTCAGTTCTTCACTGGTGTTCCTATAACCTCTTCTTTTATGTGTACTCAAAGTAATTTTGCAAAAAAACCCAAACCCCTCAAAAAATCTGACTCTATAATTTTCCCCAATGAATACCAATCTTCCATCCTCTGTTTCCATGGGCCAATCATTCTAGAACATACCAATGATTAGTATGTCCCTAAAAGCTCAAAAGATACTTTTTTTTTTGAGAGAAATGAAATTAGTGGAGATGCAACTTGCTTTAAGGAAGCAAATAACAAAATAGCAACAACTGAACTCCAGGCTCTTTAGCTCCCTTTTCAATACTTGCTTCTTCAGCTGTCCTCTATGATTTTACTCCAATGTGTATTTCATCACACCATGCACAGTACTTCAATATGTCTTTTGACATGTAGTTTAAGTGGAAACAAGGAAAACAAAGATTACAACTTCAGGGAAATGACATTAAAAGTTGGCCCTGGACTTCCTGTTGTCTAATTGAAATGGCACCAATCTGCATTACAGAAATGTAAGTGAAAAACCTTATTGAAGATGTGAACAGGTGCTCTCATGAAATAACTCCAGAGACCATTATATTGTAGCAAACAGGAAAAACAAAGGCAGCACAGAGCAGCTCCCATATTAGTAATTGTATCCCTTGTACTACATTTTAATCACTAGAAATAGTGTTACCTGTTCAGGTTTCCTTATGCTAAAAAAAAAAATAAAAAATAGGCTTGAGAATATTTCTTTAACTATTAAAATTACATTAAGACTTGATGGCCCTGTTTACATTGGGTTGTCCTCAGTCTTGTCTGTTTCTTATTAAAGGAAGTTGCTGGGAGGCCGAGGGGGACATTACGTGCTGAAACGAGAAACTTCCTCCGATTGTCTGTCTCTGGCCTTGCTTTTCATCATCCTGTTTGTCTGCCCTTCTGCAGCTGCATGTTTGCCTGACTGCTTTTCAGTACTGTGGCTTGTTTGAGGAAAAAACACCACATTTTAATATTAAGGCCAAGTTATACCTTCCAATGTAACTATTATTCTACAATAGTTGGAGACATACCCATGAAGGGATAGTCCACTGCCATGGAGACTAACTTTAACATGTAAGCACATGGAAATCTAACTCACTTAAGTATTTACTGACAACTGTTAGCAAACATCAGATACCCCAGCAAGAAGGGGTCTTCCTACCTGCTTTACAAAATTCCTGTCTGATCTTTTTCATCTGAAGTCCACTAAATGTCACAAAGCTTATTTCCCTTTGATGAACCCCATAATGAAAAGATCCTCTTTGTTTCATGTTTCACTCAAATTAGCATTCTTCAACTGGCATAGCAAATTTGAAGCCACACAAGCTAGTGCTTTCTTGGCTAAATCAGTCTCTAGTGGTTCCTGTTTCATCCAGTGGTTAAGGTATACACACTAAAAAAAACACAGTGCAATGCAATCAGAACTAAAAACTTCACAGAGAAACATCAACTGAGCACCTAAACGTGAAATATGTTCAGCTTGAAGTATGATCTCACAGTAGCAACCTTTTCCTTAGCAAATGTACCTAAAAAAACTAGATTAATCTCAGCAGCATACGTGGATATTAGTTGTGTTGTTGTCTTCACATTAGGCTTACACAAAACTTCCACAGATGTAGATTTAGCCATATGTTTCCTTTTGATTAGCACGTTATCTCTCCACAGTAACTGCATCTAGAGTTCACTAAAGAGTTAAAGCGTTTTCTTGTGGAGCCCTATCATCTTTTTGCCTGCCTGGTTGGAACCCAGATAGCTTTACTTCCCCCCAGGCCTTGAAAAAATCCCACCCCAGCTTCACAGTCTGTTTCAGAAAGGAAAAACAGAAAACATCAAAAGAAAAATATACTGTACGGAAATGCTGTCGCCTTGTAGTCTGCAGGAAAATGCTGAGTCAAAACATCCAGCTGTTACCCCACTTAAACAGCTCCTAAACTATTTACCCAGCTCGCTAAATAATGGCTAAGTTTACTTACAATTACTAAATGTTAATAATAGATATAACTGAGCTTGTTATTCCTCAGCACAAGCCATAACACAGTACACACCTGACAAAGCTTCCTCCTAAGTTTAGTGGCTCCCAAGAGCCACTGTTACTCACTTGAGGACATTTTTGGCTATGGACCAAAAAGCCAACACGTTCCTACCAAGAAAACAATTTGGGCTTGTACCCAAATCCCAGCAGGCAAGAAGGTTGTGACAGGAGTTCCTGTTCTGTTTCAGCCATGACACGGATCTCAGGCCTCAATACAGCAGAGAAAGAGAAACCTTCTAAAATAGTTTCATGAGTTTAGAATGAAAATTTATAATTAGCACTTACCACTTTAATAATTTCCTTCCTTTATTCTCTGGGCCACCAGGATTTATTTTCTGCCCCACAGGTATAACAGCCTCCCCAAATCAAGCACAAACATTTGAGTCCCACATGGCACAAAAGGCTTTTACTTCTCTATGACCCCAAACCAAAACCATTCTGAATTTGAATTCACAAGCTTCAGTATAGGGAATGAGCTTTCTCTATTTTTGTTTTATATTGAAAGTAGAATTAAATTCTTTACCTCTTCTATTATCTACTGGGATTAACAAACCTCTTAGTAAATAAGGTCCATACACCATCCAACTTAGTCTTAAGAATTTAAGTAACACATGTTGGTATGGAAACAATAATTCTGTTCTTCTACAAGCCTCCAACTATTAAAAGTGAAAAAAATGTCTACATGCATTTGAGTTTATACTTAAATTCACATAGGTCACCTATTTGTAGAAAAAAAAATTATTATTATTTTTTGTTGTTTTTTACTCTCCTCAGACCTAACACCTACCTTCTGTAGCACTGCAAGTGATTTAAAGGAAAACTGGGACTTCCTTTTATAATCAGGTGAATAGATTTTTCATTAGAGGTTAACTTTTTCCAGCTGCTTGAAGTTTGCAGGTAGAAATAAGAGTTTATTTCTAAGGAAAGATTTGTAACCTTCTTATAGATAACTAGGAAACAGTTACATGATGATATATTGAGTGAAGATTATTTATTTTGTTGTTCAAATGATTGATATCTCTTCTCCTTCAAAGAAATCTTTTCCTTGTTAGGCATTCAGAAAGGGGCACTGATCAAGGTTATTTTACCAAGTGAGATTTCTCACTTAGGTTGTCACAGATTTTCTGCTAGCTTTTAAATCAAAGAAAATTATGTCAGTATATCTGAAACTGTTTATTGAGAGGAGTGGAGTAGAAAGTCATGGCTCCTTGATTTTAAAAAAGACAGGGGAGGAGCAGTTGCAATGAATATTTATCTCTGCTTCAGATCCTTCTCCCTTCTAAGGATTTGCATAAATGTATCCTGTTCGAAACATAGTGTATATTTCTGTATACATATTCACACTTTTTTTACTAGGGTGCTAAAGCACTTCTGGGATGGATAAAAAGTCTTCGCAGGAACGCACTCACAATCCTTAGCTGTACACTGAAACACTTAATTTGCAGTACTGAAATTTTACCATCTGCTCGCTGATTTTGCTTAGCACTAGAAAATGCAGGGCAAGAGCACTTTCTTTATGGGAGCCTGATTATAGATAGAATACAGATAACTTCTGAGCTGGTTTTGGCATTGAGAAAGTAAATTTTGACTTAGGCATCCAATGTGGAGGAAAGATATTTCAAGATGGATTCAGTGGAAATGAAGGATTGCTTTTGCCTTTGCTGATGCTCTGTGAAAGGATGTGCCTGAAGGAGTAGCTGGAGAACCTGAAGTGACGGATAGCCACCAGGCTAGAAACAATCATAGAGCTGTGATTTATCATCCTGTAATCTCTGTGCCGTTCATATTAGTGTCAGTAGTCCCTGTGTACAATAGAATGAATCTTGGTAGGAGGCATGGCACGTGAGGTTTTTCCTTTTGATCAAGGTAGCCCAAAATATTATCTACTTGTTTGGGATTAACACTTTGAGCCACCAAAATGTCTACAATATAGAAAACACTGTATTGATAATTTTGACTTTAACAACTAACTGTAAAATTCTCCATCCATGTAAAGCTAACAGAAAAAAAGTGATTGGGATTTTTCCAAATTACTGCTGCCCTCTAGTTGAGACCTGAAAAAGGGCTCACGTGTGCAAAATTGTGTCCATTCTTCTCAGCTTTGTCTGCAGATCTAAGTTACAACTTCCAGCAACATCTTTCCTTTTATATGTATCTTTTTAGACCACTTGGCCACAGACATCACAACTAAGAACATAAAAAGATGGTAATAAATATAACAAGCACAACACTTTCTGCTTTTTAAGTATCCAGCCTTGCCATGCTTGATGCAACATTTCTTAGAAAAACGTCTTTAAAAGGTACAGTACAATCAACAGCCTTGAGAAATATGAGGGAAGAATTTATTTGCAATAGAGAAGATCTGAGGCACAGTGGAGCTTTTTTCAATATGGATCTGAAAACTGTCAGAACTCCAGATGCCTTCAGTCAGAGTTTTGGCTTTTGAACCATCTTACAATTCCATTTATGGACTTTTGATTAAACGAAATATAATTTCACTTGCCATCATAGTCCATAATGATGTCAAGGTGTGAATTTGTGGGGGCATGATAAAAAAAGATTCTTAATACATTTAAGAGTGTGTAACAAAAAAGAAAAATCATGATAAGCATTAACACAATCTATGCTCACTCCATTAAAGACACAGTATGTGGCTTATCCATCCATTATATTCAGTAATATTTCTTTTCCATTTTTTCTCATGTTTGGAAAAAAAATACATTTTCATTCCTCCTTATCTTCTAGTTGACATCTGTGCATATGTTTTCCACAAACCTCACCTAAAATGTTTAAGTTACCTTTTAGGTAGGCTTGGCCAAGGCCATTATATACAGAGTGGGACCTTCACCCACTAAGCCTGGAAAGAAATCCTGACAGTATGAGACAGCTTTAATGCAGCTGGGGACATAGACAGGAGCATTCAGTCACAGCTGCATCTTCCTGGGTACCCACATCTGCAAGCCCAGGTGTGTTCCATGGCAGAGCAGCTGAAAGCTTCTGTACCCTGCCATCATCTTACCAGGCACAGCCTTCCTTACAGATGGTCCTATGTGAGAATTTTACCAGCCAGGAAAAGTCTAAATTCTGCTAATATGATACTGTATTTTTTTTTACGTGTGAACAGTGTTAGAGATGCAATGTAGGATAAGCAACAGGGAATCAGCCTGAACTGCAAAGCAGTTACATTGGCTCAGGGCCAATGTACTGTACTATCATCTACTTGAAGTGAGAAGCTGTGGCTTCACATAAAGAGCAATTTTTCGTGGAATCACTATTTGCAAGAGATCACAATATACTTCATAATCATTAACCTCTCTGTAACAGGCACAAAAGGGATAATATTATAGTTCTCATTTGTTTACTACAGAAGGCACAACATTATTTACATGTTTACAGTCAGGAGTATGGATATCGCTGGCTACACAAACATCGCACTGAAATCTTTGCAAGCTTCATCTGCTGTTCTCAAATTAAAATTAATTTTTTGCCAATAGTTTTGCATGTGTAGTGACTTTTATATTATTCATGCTTTGTCTTGGCTCTTCCCCAAATCATTCTTTGCATTTGTATTTCTGCTCATTTCATTGCTGTAACATTGCCTGTCATTCCTATGTATAAATTATATATTGATGTTAATCATTACCTTCTAGACTTCCTGTCATGTGCAGCACTCTCTGATATCAAAATTTATTTGTTCTGACCAACTTTGCAAAAGCTGACTGCTGACATGGGAGAACAGTCCTTGATTGTCTCACTGTAACAAAGATTTCTTTCATCCTCAGCCATTGTTCCCTTTGATGTTATTTCATTCTTTCTGCTTTCAAAGTTTGCCTGGGAGTTTTATTTGACCTACTGATCATAATGCATTTAGGTCTGTATGAGTGATTGATGTCTAAGTTATAACTGCTGAGCCAATATTTATATTCTGCCCACGGTGGGAGAGGAGCTTTTCATAAAAGTTGTTACAGACATCTTGATAGTGCGATGCAGACATCTCAATGTAGTGCTACGTTATTACTTCATTACAGCTGCTTCACGCTAATTCATTATTTATAAACATGTACTTCTGGCTCGGTGAATAGCTGGAAATTTATTTCCATACCCAGAATCTCATTTTAAGATCCTAGCCTGTTACTCTTCTGAAACTTCAGACTTGACTTATATTTTATTTACTATCAATGTCACATAAATACAATAAACACAGTAAGGTAATAGAGAGGTAACTACTGTCACAGGCACAAACAGGTTACAAACACAAGCATGGCTTATTTTGTCAAATAATGGTCCCAGAACCAGTAATTCCCTGATATAGTAGCTTTAATGTCAAAAAAGTTGTATCTTAAATTTGGGATTGGACATAAAATTAGACTAGTTCAGGTCTAGTTACAGGACTGTAACCCAGGCAGAGTAGTCCAGCCCTGAATTCCTGAGAGATGTACAACTCAAAAAAAAAAAAAAAAGTAGATTATTTTAACATACAGATGTTCAGGGAGGTTTCTTCACACAAAAGAGAATCAGTAAAATGCACAAGTGGGGTCATGACAGCATGTCATACCCAGTTCTTAGTCTTCTGTGATACAAAAGAATTGCTATTTTTTAAGTAATAGGAAAATGACACCTTTCTGGAAATTTATAGAACACATTTGAGGGGTAATTTGTCATTTAAAACACAGAGAGTTCAAAATAAATTACTAGAAATTGTAAGATCACATTTTGTCTTCCAGAAGATATTATAGTTGTCAAAAGACAGCAGCTTGGAGTCAATATGAGTCTAATAATTAGATTTCAGGTTAAAAAGTAAAGAAATACCAAAGTTTCTTATGAGCTGTAGCTGAGTTTTCAGGACTACCTATAGAATTTAAAGGCATGAAATACAGAGGTGCATAGTAGAATTTACAAAATGATATGTAATTTATGTGATTTTTTTATGATTTTTTTTCCATTAGAACATTTTTAAAAGGATTTGAACGACTAATGGTATAGCTGGCACAAATTGACTCATTGTTCTTTTACATTTCACTGTAAGTTGCTATTTGACCTGAGTATCTTGTGATACTATGTCAGCTTTGAACATGAAGCCAGGGGCCAACTTCATTGGGTTGAACAGCTACTTCAATTTGAGGTCTGCTGTGTTCTGGATTAGCGTGTAAATAACTTCTGGCAACTGGCTGGGTGATGGTTTTTTCACAATTATTTTTTTGCTGATGAGACCAAGGTTCTGCTTCATTCCCAGTGCAGAAGTTCTAGTTCCTCTGCCTCTTGCTGGACCCTTGGATACTTTTAAAATACAACCCCTTTCATACTCTATTGGCAATGACCTAAAAAGCTTTGCAGAAAAAAAAATCAAATAAAAGTAATAATTTTATTGTGCTGGAAGCTCATGGCCTCCCCATTTTTGGGAAGTTCAGAAATATTAGAAACAATCCTTTTTGCTTTCTTCAGCTGGATTTTTCAAAGAAAAGTTCTAAATAAAAATACTGTATGACAACTTTGCTGTGAAACTGAGTTTTAAAATACCAGTATAATTAATTGAATACTACCCCAGCTGGATTCCCTGAATTTTCATGCAAATAAAAGGAAAAAAAATGAAGAAAGATAAATACTTTTTGATGTGGTTAACTTCACTTAAATACACAGGGGAAAAAAAACCCAAACAACTTTCTGACTGCTTGAGCTACACCAGCTTCTGCAAGAAAGTACTGCTGCCCCGCAGAAGGGTCAAACCAGCTTTCAGCAGCCTTACAGCCCAAGGCAGCTTCCTCTTCAACACACACAATATGGTTGTGTACCTACCACCTTTGATACAAGAAGTTATGTCTAAGTTAGCTTTCAGAGCTTGACAAGATGGATGCTGCTGCATAGCCACAGCTGAGATGCTCGATACATTTCTACTAGTGCAATACATAACATACATGCACACGTGGATATTCATGCATCATCTGCATCTTAAGGAAGTCCTCCATAGCCGAGCTGCAGTACAGATGGGCAGCTCAGGAGAGCTTTCAGTGGAAAATGGGGTAGTAGAAGACTGCAGGATGGAAAATAGGTAATAAAAGCGCTTGGTGTTTATTAAACAATCAATGATGCAACTCCAAAACAAATAACAGAAAGCAACAGACAGCAGTTCGGTACTGACATTACAAGTCATCAGTTTTAAC
>NW_010204859.1:0-1134 GCF_000695765.1 Mesitornis unicolor | reverse complement strand
CAGGAATGAAGGTTTATCTGATAGAGCAGTATAAATTCATGAGTAACATGGAGAAAGTGAGTAGGGAATGATATGTTTGCTATCTCTTCTACTACAAGAATGAGCAGGCATAAAATAAAGATAGCAATTAGCAGGTTCAATACAGAAACAGGTGGTTTTTCACACCACACGTAGTTCAGATGTGAAATCCCTTGCACAGGACACTGCAGTTGCTTGATGCATGCATGAGTGCAAACAGCTGGACAAGATAATGAAAGAAAATCTATGGAAGTTTCTTCAGTACAAGAACACACATCTGGCTCAGAAAGTGCCCCCAGCAGATATCCACTGCTGGTAACTATCAGAAATGGGAAACTGGGTCAGATTGTCTGTACGGCTGCTCTGAGTTCAGACCCACATTCTGCCCAACAGCAGTCAAACTACATGAGAACCATACTGCACTGCTGCACTTATACTGAGGTGAAGATCATGATTGCCTATCAAATCATGACACGTAAGCACTGCAACAGAGCTCATCTTGCTTCACTTGCTGGTGCAAGATGGGAAAGTTGTGTAGGTTTTTATGGTTACAACTATTAGTTAAGTTTTAACTTTTAGATAACTGTTGGTGGAAAAGACCAAAACAAGCACACTGATATAAATGAAAAGCAAGTCTTCACAGCCCCAGTTGCTCATGCTGTTACTGTAACTCCGAGCTGCCCAGAACCGAGTCTGAAATCAGCATCGGAGGAGGTGTGCAATACCACACACTTACGCAACAGCAGCTGGCTCCTTCTGGGTTTCTTAAAACAGATGTTTTGGGTATTTTTAAACATTATTTCTTCTAGGACTATAGTAGATCGATGAAATACAGAATAAGTGTCCTTGTACTTTCAAATACGAAGGATCAGCGAGGGTTCATCTGCTCGGAAAGCACTGCCTTCTTCTCCTGAACAACAGCCCCTGCTATCAAACATCTGCGTGGTGCCGCGCTGCCTGGGGCCTGGGCTGAGCCGAGAACCAAGGCAAGCATCCTCATCGTCACTCCCTGCGCCTTTTGGGGACACGCCAAAGCACCTGTGCTCCCATTTACTTCGCTGGGGCATCGCGCAAACCGAGCGCAAGCAGGGCAGAGAAATGCAGCCCTCGCCCACA
>NW_010204858.1:0-14385 GCF_000695765.1 Mesitornis unicolor | reverse complement strand
ATCTATTACAGTTCTATTTGTAGGAAAATAAACTCTGGTTTCTGTAATACCAGTTTCTAGTTTCTATAATTCTGCTCTAAAAAGTAAAAATTCGGAGGGCAGCTCTAAAATAATATTACAATTACTGTTTTTAATTAGAGGAGTGTTATGTTGTTTTTGGAAAAAAATTCTTTACAATATTTTATTAGAAAAATCACTCTTATAGGTCATTCAAACCCAATCACATCCCTCAGTAACAGTTTTGTCTATCACCTTGAGACTGCAGAAAATACTTGTATGACAACTGTGACACAAACCAACTAATAGAAACTAATTTTCACTTCAGCTAAGCTGCAGATAACACAGGGATGCTGCTGGAAGAAGAAATAGCCCAGGAAAGACTTCAACTTTGTTAGCAAACTGTTAACAGCTGCCTGAGATACGGGAGATCCAGGCTCAAATCCCTGCTTTGGAAGCTCCTCTGTGCTCTGATTACATGTCCCCTGTCTAAGGTTAGTGCTCTGAGTTGCAGCACAGTGTTGAGCATCAGGTAACAGAGGGCATGGAGTTTGAAAGGTTGTGCAAATTCAGATTACTAAAGTGTTCTCATTGATGATGCTAATGAGCTTGAGAAGTAAGACAGGATAGTCAGAGAAGGGTGCTGCCTAGTCCCTCTGTGTAGTTCGTGTGATACAAGGAATGCTTTCAAATTCCAGTTGCTCTTAGTTCCTCTTGCTTCTTCATCTGTGTCCCTTTTAGTATTTAATAGCCCTAGTATTTAATAGTTCCTTTTCTCACTCGACCTGAGCTCAGGGTTTGAATTTTAGCTTACACTGTTGGAGCGCACTGTGCAAGACTGCATGGTTTGAATTCCTATTCATGTCCAGGTGTATCAGTCAGCATCTTGATTTGCTTTAGTTTATTATCTTCTGTGCATGTTGAGTCTGCTAGGAAAAAAATCCTTCTGTCTGTATACAGCAATTACAGTTAAGGTGTTCAAGTAAACATGCCTATGTCTTAGGACAGATATTTTTCAGGAGAGATGTTTTTTTCAGGACAGGATTCCTGTCCTTTTGCTCCAGGGAAATAACTCACCCGTCTAGTAGATTTAGTTTTCCAGTGAAAACAGGCAAACATTGTATATGTTTCCTTAGATGCTAGATAAAGTTTTAGGATGTTAAGGGGAAAGATTGTATAGGTATCAAAAGTACAAGAAGGAAACATGAAGCACAAAAATTCCCTTTCTCGGTGTTTGAAGTTAACAGACTTGGTTGCATTTAATGGCGTACTGGATGGATTACACAAAGTTCTCTCACTCCCACCAGTAACAGCATCCCACAGCTTGTAAAAACATTCTGCTCTGTAGCAAGTTTCAAGATTCTGCAAGTAGATTAGGAAAACAACGCTGCCTGTGTCCACCTTTCCAAGCAGGCATTTATGTTCAATCCATATGGGGACAGCAGTGTGGCAGTAGCACATTTTTGGGCAAACCATGAGTGATAACAAGCCTCATGGTTGCACTACCTCAGTAAGCTGCCCCCCAAGCCTGCTCCCTGCTCCCCAGGAGATCGGGGTGAGTGCAGCACATCTGCACTGCAAACACGCAATGATGCAGGGATTCTCAGGCTGGGAGCAGCCTCCTCCACTAAACCAGTATAGTGTGAGGCAATACTGCATGAATGTACCAGCTCAGACTTGAAACTACTTTCTAGGTGTATTTGCACACTGCTGCCATTAACTAAAGCTTTTTTCTCTCTTTAAAAGACTTCTGTCTGTCAGAGCAAAGTCTTGGATGCAGCATTCCTGCTTTCCAGGGTACCGAACCACTAAGCCGATGTGTATGTAGGAGTCTAGTATCTGGTTTAATGGGATTATTTCTCTTTGTATAGTCTCTCTAAAAAAATTGTCTAAGCAGCAGATCATTAGCTAATGTGGCACAGTTTCTCTGATGACATTGTCTTGGACCAGGTCCAACAGGGAAGGTGCCCACCGAGGCATGGACTCTGGTGGGACGACACCAACTCGGAGCTTCTGCTCTAAGACTGGACCATGAACTGCTCAAAACAGAAAACCACAGATCTAGACAAAACAGAGGCTCTCAGATGTATGTACATACTTGTTTTAGGAACAAGGCAAATCCTGGCTACGTGATTTCCTTTTGGAAAATTTAGCTGTTGCACTGCTATTATACATAAGTCTTCCTGTTCAATTTTTCTGACTTCAGAGTATCCTCGAAGACAAAGGGGAACCTTCAAGAGGTTAACTGTTTTCTTCTGTTGAATCTGTAGAAGCTTTTAAATTAAACTGGCTGAACATCAATTATTAGTCATCAGTGCTGCAGGACACTGTTTTTTACTGTATGCTGTAAAAACAATAAAATAAACTTAAGTATTCTAATCATTTTTACGATGACATTGATCAAATCGCTCCAGTAAAGCTTTCCACATGCTGCCTGGGATTCTTTGGTGCCTTCTTATGAGAGCCTGGACAGCACTCTTCGTCTGAAAAGAGAAGAGAAAGTTGCCTTTACAGACCTGGTTATGCAAGGAAGAACAGTACAATCACCGACTTCTCAGAGGTTCAAGAGGTGCTAGGAAATCCACACATAAGATCTACTTTAAGGAAAAGGTTGTCTTATATATTAGCTAGTCATCCTAATGACACTTTCTGTGGAAAGGAATAAAAAGACTGATTGCAGTTTGGACAGGCTCAAATTATTGATACTTAATCAAACCTGGGCATTACTAAGTCAAAGTACTCTTTAACACATGCAAACACAAAGTTTGTGCGATCCCTCATGCCCAGCTAAGATCAAACTCCGCAGCTTGCTGGGGCAGTTCCCTTGTAACCTGTCTTTCAGACAGACCAAACCTGTCTTTCTGGTCTCACTGCTGTGAAGCCCAGAACAATCTGCAGTAGATCTTAAAAAAAAGAAAAGAAGGAAAGAAAAAAGGAAAACAAGGAAAAAAAGAAAGAAAAGCCAGCCTTCTTGCATCTTTCTGGGGGCAGCAAGGTGTTTTTTACATCAGTGGTTCCTAGCAAGTGTTTTGATCTGTGTATTCCTAGGCCACAGCAGATTTTCTTGCCATAAAGCCCTCCTTTCATCTTCTCCAAAAAGATTAAGTGCATTTTCTGTATAATTAGTATTTTGAAAAATGGCTAAACTGTTGATCTATACAATTTTTTATGCTCCTGGGCACCACTGGTTTCACCAAGCTGTAGGTACTCCACATGTTTTTATATTTTGGGTGCAAATTATTTTTTTAACATTTTTCTTTTGACAATGAGACCGAAGCTCTTGTGGCACTTTGTTTCTAGAGCCCTATGAAGAAGGGAATCTTAGAGAAGATTCTCAAAGGTATTTGTTATACATGAAATTTATTTTCCTAGTTACTGAAAACTGAACTTAAAACAGAATTTACATCATTTCAGTTATCAAGGTTATCAACGTTATGGTAGAAACAAAGTTAGCATCCCAAGAAGACAGAGCTCATGCATTCTGAAAGGATGAATGCATCCCGATTAATTATTACTATGTCAATACTCAATTGCCCGTTGCTTTAACAAGCTAGGAAAAGTGTACTTGTCTTTATTCAAGCATACAAAAAACTAGCTTTAAGTGTGTATGTAATAGAGGGCAAATTATGTAGTTCAATATTGCAAGCAGAGCTAACTTACCTTTTCAACTAATTCCTCTGCAGTTATATTTGGATCATAAGGGATTGGCTCCCCAATGTATGTGCGAAATTTAACCGGAAGTCCTCCGTACGGAGGAGTAAGCGGCAATCGAGTATTTTCATACAGCTGTCTAAAAAATTCTGAAATAGTTTAAAGGAGAAAAAAAAGTGAGATTATAGTCACAGAAAACACAATCCAAATTTGAAATCTGATTAATATCAAAGACTTCTTAAAAATGCACGCTTTCTCCGACAGTCAAGAAGAAATTACAGAATCGAGGTCCCTGCCCACCAAAACAAAGCTCGATAGACTTAACAGATCACTGAAATAAGACCGCATTGAAGGACCAAATCACACAACACAGACCAGTTATACACAAGCTGTTTCCATATCTGAGATACCTCTGACCCACAGCAAGCGTGTTAGAGAATCCAAAGTAAGCAGAAGACCAAAAAGCAAAATCCAAGAGAAAGGAAAAAGAAATCTGAGAGAGAAGTGGAGAAAACAATCCAAATACTCAACATATATTTTAAAGTTCTTACTTCTTTCTTTAAACGTCCTATATCCTTCCCGGACATTTTGAGTATACATTGGAATGATGGGCTAAGGAATCACAAAAAAAACCCAGAAAGGGAGAAATGTTATACCAAGTCTGAATTTATGTTTTAGTGCCTGTATGCCATATATTTATTGCAGTATCGCTGACTGAAACATAAAATGAAGTTTTGCAGTTTCTCTGTCTAAAGCTTACATCGCATGTGGTGAAGGGGAAAGTATTTGCTATTGACCTGGACTATCTGTCTTCTGGAGGGCAGATCCTTAGGCAGTTACAGAACAAGTTCACTTCATTATTGTAACTAAAGACACTTGAGATACCTGAACTTGAAACAGCCATGTCTTACAGCCTGAGGTAAGACTTCATAGTTGGCAGACAAACTAACAGGGATGGTATTCATACATACGACGACTTTTTTCCCCTCTACTGTCCCTTTCATTTTTTTGAAACCATATTTTGAGCATGTTGTCAGAATTACTGTTCCAGAAGGTAATGAAAGAACACTTTTATGCTGTTAAGAATCACTACCACAGAACAGAAACCACAGGACAAGATAAAAACAAGCAAGAAAAAGACCTAACTGGAGCCTAACAACTCAAAGCGATGGAAATCATTTAAAGGAAGAAACCCCAGACAGATAACAAAAATATCAAACATATCTGAAGTTGTAATAACAAACCCTTCAGAATGAGAAATCATGCGATATTATCAGAAACAAACCTTTAAACAATAACCCGTAACGTCTTTTAAAAGCATTCAATCACTGAACACTAAAATTACTTGTGTTCAAGTACAAGTACTTTGCTTTAACTATTGATTGAATACTGGATGTCTAACATTTAAAATGTTTGAAATCTACCTATACAGACAAAACACTTTAAATTTTAAGAATAGTGCAAGAGAAACATCTCAGGCTATAAAGAAATCTGGCAACTATGAAAGTTACTTGCCTACAATGATCAGCCAATGTAGTCCAGAGTAGGTACCAGCACTCGGTGCCTAAGCTGGTAAAAATGGGTACACGCATAAAAGCTTGCATCTGTAAAGCAGCACAATCTGATCTGCAATAACCCACAGACTTAGATTTGCTATGCAGGAGCTGAGGTCCCAATTCTGGCTTCGTTTCAGCCAAAAGGAAAGCAGTTGAGGTATTTTAACACATCCCATGATGTGAATGAATGCACAGTAAGTGAGGGAGATGGAAAAACTGCTTCAGAAGTGCACACGATTCAAACTCAGACACTGATGTAGACACATCTCGTTTCAGTCGATGCAATCTTTCACAAACAAGAAGAAATGTGAGGGTAGGAACAAAATCCTGGGCCCTCCCAGAACATATGAGAAGAAAGAAAGATAAGGATAATACATTAAAGAGTCATAAGACAATGACTGGGTATGTACAAGTAAGAGAAAGATGTAGGTCTAGTAGAAAGAAGAAAATGAATGAAAGCTTATGGCAATATGGAGAAAGACCACAGTAAGGATTCCTGAAACACAGCCACGACAAAAAACTAGATGCCTGCATGATGGAAGTGTAGAGATGGAACTGGAGAGAGGCATGCCTTGCAACAGTTGAGAAAAAGTTATATAGTTCCACAAAACTCTTGCTCCCTGTAGATTAATGATCTTGAGGAAAGTGGTGGGAAAAGGGAAAGAATTCTCTACTCCCAAACCTTTTCTTCTGTCTGGAAGGTTTTCCAAGTTGCATTTTGTAATGAAGCATCTATACAATATGCATGAACTGAGATTGGTAACATATAATACTCACCACTTTTGCATCTAGAGCAACCTCAGCAAAGCCTTTTCGATTTCCCCATATAAGCTGGTAAGTTTCATCACTGAATAGTGCTTCTCTAACTCCACCAGGTGAGATGGACACCAAGTGTCCATTCTTCAGTGCGATGAGGCACTCCTCCCTTGAACCTGGCATTACACCCGCCACTCCCAATAATAATTTAATTCCTGCAACAAATAAGTAGCAAATACATATTATCACAGCAATATATCACAAATGCTGCTTGCATGCAGGAAGAAGATTACAGCTAAATGAAAATCTAATAGCTGTATATTTAGATTAAGGCAAACTTGTATGAAGGAAGTAAAACCCATACAGAGTAAATACTGGCAAAATGACAAATGCACGACAGTGTTTTTTCACAAATGTTCTGAAGATTAAGCAGCTTATCAGGAGCATCTTAATAAGCTAATGCCTCCACATGCTGTTTTCCGTAATTATCAAAACACCAGCCATGCAACTGAAACTTGTGCATCACAGCTAGAAATCTGAAAATAAACATCTATTCCTCCCTCCTCCTTCTTGAATATATTTATACAGGAAAAGAAATAAATTTTCAGTACAATAAAGATTACTACCAAATTAAATACCTGACAAGCAACTATTTTGGTGTTCTTTTAAAATGTGATGTTTAACATTTAAACGTTGAGGTTTTGAAACAGTTCAATCTTCTTCCTTTGTCTTTGTAACTGGGATTTCTCCAAAAGAAAGATTAAGAACCAGAGAAGCACTCTATGCCTTCTCCTATTATCTTCGCATTTTAAATCTATCAGTTTGGAACTCCCATAAAGAGTTTCAGCAAATAAGAGTTACCCCAGTCTTGAAATTCACTGTTCCAACAGCACGGTTTGAAAAGAAGTTATTTATATTAACATATATGGAGACCAACTATGGACTGCCAGACCCAGTGCCTAGCACTGCAACTTTGACAAAGGTCTGCAACAAAAAATTTGGAAGACAGCGGAAAATATAGTGCTGCATCTTGTAAATTAATTGTATTTAAGCTTATTCAAGGCATCGTGTTTGACAGAACTTCTTGACAAAGACAGATGCTGAGTCTGTTTAATCCCTTTTCAAACTCATATGCACTCCTGCGTTATCCTGCAGCCATGAATGTCATATCCTTATTAAGTCAATAGGTACTTCCTTTGTCTGGCTTTAAAGCTTTTGCCTGTTAACAATTCTGACCAGAATTCCATGCAGTACTCAAGATGTGGGCATCATACACATTTTGAGTGCGTAACGGTATTTTCTGTTTCTTCTTTTTCATGATGAGCCTAAAATTCTATTTGCTTTTGGCAACTGCTGAGACTTAAGCTGACATATTCCTAAAGTAATCTAGAAAATGTAAAGCCCAAATACCTGTTTACCCTGTTTGCCCTTCTGCATCTACCAGCTTTTAGTTTAAAAGTCTAAAAACAGTCTTTTAGTTTAAAAGCTCTCTTGAAAGTGCAATAAATACGAATTTCACCAAAACCAGCAATGGGCTGAGTGAATCCAGGATGCTTAAATACAAGAGAACATGTTCTCACCTGGTATACGAAAGACAAAATGATCAGCTACCGACAGGCAAAGTCTTTTCTTCCAGAGAAACAGCCTAGACAAAAAGTAAAGGTAGTCTATAGGAATAGCGCCATGGTAATACACAAGAATGGCCGGTCCTTCTGGTAGGTTTTTCACACCATGAAGTTCATAACCTGTTTGGGATGGAAAGCAATACACTGACAAAGATACCTGTAAATCATCTGGCAATTTAAGGAAAACTGTTCACTGTCCCTTGTTAAATGACTTTCAGGGAGTTGTGAAAGCCTCTGCAGTAGCTTTTAAATTATTTAAGTTCTGGATGGACCTTTTGGTCAACAGCAAAGAAAAAGCCCTTCTAACATGGCAGGTGGACTAATCCATTAATCACTAGATCAGCCCCGAAGCTGATATTTTCCCCAGTGAGGGGACTAAATTAATTTCCCATTAGGAACTTTTCCCAGTCCAAACTACAATTTTAATAATAAAAAGTCCCTACTATACTGGTGTGAAACCACTTCATTGGCAGAATGAGAGGCAAACAACAGGTCTTCCTGAAATGGGGAGGTGTGAATCTCCAGTTCATGTCAGGCAGAATTAAAAGTTTGGGATTTTACATAATAAAAAGTTTCTCTGGTTGAGAAGTTTAAGCCCAAAACAGAATCTATAAGAATCCCAAAGAGGGGTTCTCTCCATGAAAGTGCAGTGCGTTCACTTCACGGTGGAAGGGAATTTCCTCACAGATGTGGGCCTCTGTAAATCCCTCTCCTGGCTCCTTCTGTGTTTGATTTGGGTTTTAGGTGGAGTCAGAGTAGGAGGCTAAAGTATACAAAGGCTTGGGAAAGCCACAGCTTCTACCAACGAAGAGCTCTATTCCACCTTGTCTGCCTGCATCTCCATCCCTGGTACAGCTCCTGTCATGAGCTGTTTGTGCAGCAGGATGGGGATGGAGCAGGCAGAGTCCTAGGAAAAGGTGGAGAAAGCTTTATACTGTAGGATGTTCAAAGATTAAGGGAAAAAGATGTGAGGAAGGATAGCAACATAGATAACCTGTTATTCTTCATCCTTAAGGCACCAAAGTTAAGTGTTGTTGCTAGCCTTAAACTACATCTGTGGGAAGAACAAGCGCCTAGCATGCAGCTGAGGATTTTCCTAGGGAGCACGGTGTGTTGAAAGTATCTGAAGGTGGAGTGTAATGAAACTGAAAAACCAGATTACTTTTAAATTCTGCCACAGTACAAACTTTAATGTGGCATTTACTTTCTCTGTCCATACAGCTCTTAAAATTATTTTCAAGTGTCATAACACAGTTTTCGACAAGTAAAAATACATTAACTACATTTCCAAACAGTAGCTGTGTTTTGATCATTTATTAAGTGGGTTTTAAGCAGCTACTAAGGTTAAAAATAAATCACCCATCTCCCTTGCAGTTCAATTGCTAGAACCAACATTAACACTGTGCTTCCCTCTGATACCATAGACAATGAAGTGCGCCCGTCTATTCACTTAAGAAAAATTTACCTTGTCTAAAGGTAAATTCTGCCTATTCTATATTGCAATTAGCCTTTGAGGAAGAATTTTTTTGGGTTAGATGACATACCAAGTATAATAAATGTCACTTCTTTGCATCAACTTGACAGAAATAAAAAAAATAAAATTAAAACTTATATGTAGCTACTACTTACTGTAATTCAAACTTTCAGACAACTCATATCATACTCACCATGCCATATTCTTGCATATATATCCCAAAAGCTTGCTATAGTTTTCCTTGCACTATCCCAAACATCACTCAAGGGATCTCCTTTCACCTCACCATTCCTCTGATATATTAAAAGCAAGATACTAGTAAGATAAATGAAAAAGAGGATCGTTAAAGGAACTATAAAAAAAACTAATATGGCACTAATTGTCAGTAAGACAATGACCAAATGACCAAGGTATTTCTTCAGGTACTCCACAACAATCCATTCTTCCAGTACATAGGCAAGGCAGCTTAGGTCAGTCATCAGGAGCTGTCCTGAAGTGCAGGATTCTTTTCTACCGATCATGTCCTGCATGGAGGAGATAAAAACAAACAACAGAACAGCTCTAATTTCTGTAATCGTGGAAGTTTCTCAATTTAGGAAAAAAACGTTTCTGTAGATATACCTGTTGCCTATTTTGGTACAGCACAGAGTCAAACATTTTGTCTCTCTCCATCATGCTAAGATAGCTGCTGGCAATTGCCATCCGCTACTGCCTGTGATGGGTAATGGGATTATCCTGTGTATTTATGGATCTTTTTTATACAGCCAGATAATAGGGGCTGAAAGGACGAGGGCTGGAGTCCAAGGAAGCCTCAGAATCCATGCAACGCAGAGCATATTCACGGTCAAAGCTACTTCTCAGATAATTTCTCTGTGTAAGTATGGTTTATTTTTTAGAAGCTCAAAACAGGGCAAGCGCTAAGTATTTTCAGCAGCATTAGCCAAGAAGACTGCAACCGGAGGTCT
Organism: Mesitornis unicolor; assembly: GCF_000695765.1. Classification (NCBI taxonomy): domain Eukaryota; kingdom Metazoa; phylum Chordata; class Aves; order Mesitornithiformes; family Mesitornithidae; genus Mesitornis; species Mesitornis unicolor. The sequence continues at coordinate 4,361 of NW_010204858.1, read as the reverse complement.
GGACACGCAACCATGCCAACACACCGTTCTTTCAGATTTTGCAGCCCTGGCAAAGGCCAAGTGGGCTCCATGGCCCTGTGATATGTTTGCCACATGCAGGTCTCTGCTTGGGCTGTTCCTACCACTGACCGTGCGGACAGCAGGTACTGGTTTCCTTGGACTGCAGGAGCTCTCCAGCATCACTGGCTGATTTTACGATCCTTGAACATTGGAATCAGCAACCTGTAACTGAGTACAGCTTTTATGTGCCTCAACCAGGTTACCACTTGTTTAATGATTAATTTCTTCTGCTCCAATCAACACCAGAAAATAAACAAATTGTAATCACCACAGTCAATGCCAAGATCATAAATTACAGCAAGTCCAGCCTTTTCTGACTTTATATCTTCAGCTCCATACTTATATAAGCAAACCTGTTATACACTACCCACTCCACTTCTGTTTTTCTTCTTTGAAGCCCTGGGTAGAATATAGGGGTGGACTGGTGCAAAGCACAGCTCTGTTCAGAGCTATGGATGACAAGGAGTACAGAAAACAGCAAAAGCAAAACGTAGCCACGAACAAGCACCAAACTCTAACATGCAGTAAGGCAAGCAACCCCCATGGCAAGCCTTGCCAATGAGTAGCTGTAACAGCGATAAATTTGGCCTCACACTCAAATCAAATCTCTCTTTATCTGAGACCCTTCGAACCCCATGTTGTGCACCAAAACAGGCTGCCATGGTTTAATCCCGGTAGGCAGCTAAGCCCCACACAGCTGCTCGTCCCCTGTCCCACAGTGGGACCAGGGAGAGAACTGGAAGGGTAAAAGTGCAAAAACTCATGGGTTGAGGTAAAGAAGATTTAAAAGGTAAGGTACAAGCTGGAAGGATAGTAAACAAGGAGCTCAAAGGAAGGAAGCATCGTATTAAATGATGCTCAGCATGACACAAAGGAATGAAACCAGTGTGGTGAAGAACATGATGAGAATTAATATGGAATTTATATCCTAGTGACTGGTGCCTGGCTGAGATATAGGAAGATTCTTAAGTTCTGACTGAAAAGAGATTTTATCAATAACATGAAAGAAATAAAAGGAATAGTCTGCAAGATTCAGATATTAAAATCTCTGCTTAGAAGGCATTTAAGAAGGATAAAGCTGATGGTGTGGTGCCACTCTATAGTAAAGCAGTTACTGTTTAAAGTTGCTGATAAGAGCAAGGTCTACAAATCCTCAATGTCTGCAAAGCATGCTGTGCTGACAGAGCCCAGGAGAAGGCCACGTTAAGGGCTTGCCTCAGGCTACCGAACCAGAAATACTGAGCAGTACTTGGAATAACTCCCTCAGCGGGCAACAAAGACTGAAGGAAGAGAGTGGATTTTGCGTTGTTATGGGTGCTTCAGACTGGTAACACAGACTACTACAGCCTGTAGCAAAACTGGCTTAAAATTGCATATAAAATGTCCATACCTACAGTAAATGTACTAATAATAATCCCTATATGATAGGGGGATTAATTTGGGTATGTTGATCACTGACTGGAACCTGGTGAGCAAGAGACACCAACATTTTAAGATGAACATGTCTAGGTATCTTCTTGTAGCCAAAATTCTTTTAAAGACCAGCTGAAATTGCTTCTGGCTTCCCAATACTAACTTTTTAGTAACTCTTGAAAGACAGGAGAAAATCCAGAGGACTGGCAGAGATTTCAGATTATTCCTAAGTCCCCAAATGCAAGTAACTGCAGACTCAGCAGCCAGATAAATCGCTGGTAAGATTACTGAAAAGGTGGTATGTGACGGCGGTAACTGATGCCGCTCCTTCTAATTTTGTGCGAAACAGATCTTGTAAACAAAGGCACCTCCATTCTTTGAGGAAATGAGAGGTTTAATAGGTTGTGCAGGTGTCATGTACATACAGTTTTATAAGGGGCTCATTAAAGAGTCACTTTAAGCCACACATGAGCTCCTACTTGGAACTCACCCTCGCCATATGTTCTCAGCACTGGCCTGGGCTCCAGCAGGATCAGGTGGCTCCCTGCTAGCGGGATGACTGGAAAATGCTGCCACAAGCAAAACCACGCTTGGGAACAGCCCGAACTTAAGTTGGCCTACAGGGATTATGAGAGTACATTACCAAGGCCACTTAAGATTCAATTAAAAAACAAAGCTCTTTATAATGGAGCACATATGAAATGAATGATGTCTGACATGACAAAAAACTATCCGTCAGTGGTGAAATCCCCATCAAATGAGAACTGAGTCTATGTTCTACATCATTCAGCATTCTCAGAATTTTCTCCTAATATTAACGGGATGTTACATTGATCAATGTCATCAATGTAACGTACCACTGATCCTTCTTCCTCCATCCCAATTTTTATGTCACAGAAAACTATTTGCTGGCTGAAAGACCACTACATTTAATCTTGTTTGCTCACAGACTACAGTATAAATGAACACAGTAACTTACTTATTTCTGATTTTGAGTTCAATGCAGACACTAAAAAAAAAGCTTCGGAAAGAAATTAAAATACTTAAATGCCCCAAAGTATTTTTATTAAAACCTACAGAACAGGTATTAAGAGCACAGATTTGACTGAGGACATAGGAAAGCAGTTGGGTACACATGGACTGAGTAAACTTGATACCAGCTGCTGAGTGGGTGAGATACAAGCTAATTCAACATCATTCCAGTTAAATCCAAGCCAGAGTGGAGAAAGAATAAATTATTTACCAACTAAGGAAAACTAGAAATAGCATGTTTTTTTCTGGAAGTTGGGTACTCAGCCAGGTTCCAGTTCCTGCTCCCACAGTTCTGTTGTACACTACCTCCATCATTTCATAAGGAAAGAATGAATCCTCATCAGTTTCTGGACCAAATGGTATGAGTTTGAGTCCAACATGGTAAACGCATCTCTCTATTGCCACTATAACATCAAAGGACTACAACAGGGCAGGACTTCTGGACATACTGGCTACCTCTCACCAGCTCCGTGTTGAGACCACAAACACAACTTTTGAAGCATCCTTTCTATAAAACACCATATAGAAAACTATAACGCAGCTTATCTGAGTATCTGCTGCAAGGCTATTACTCAAGACCTGCCTGATCATGCACTGGAAGACAATGCAATTGTTGCCCAGCAATGTTTACTCATAACTGCTCTGGTTTGCCTCATGTCTCAACATTTAAGAGAGAAATTTCTCTTCTGCTTTTATCAAATCTGAGCCAAGAGAAGCTCCCATGTTCTTCAACAGTGAATATCCCATAAATGGTTAACAAATAGGTATAGTGTTTTGTGAACAAACATTTTTTACATTGTATTTTTCTCATATCATCTAGTGATGGGACTTGAAGTGTCACTCTTCTAAGTGATTTCACTGCTCTTCTGGAGCACAACATCTGTGTTGACACGTGAGGTGTGTGTTTGGACTCCACCTATAAAGCATATTAAATTCCGGAGTAATAGCTGCATCTGCAATGTAAAATTACAGGTGATGTCAGAGGGAGACAAAAATAATGTCTTGATACTTAAAGGGGAGCTCCTCTTCAAGAAAAAGCCTCCTGTACTACAGGTCACACAGACCCTGAGCTCTTGCCAAAGCATCATTTGTTGATAGTCTTAACACCATAATCCAAATGAACGGAAGTGCAACAGCAAAGCTGTCACAAGAAACCAATGGCATCAAAATTAAAACCTTGTAGTTGGTTTTCAACCATGACTAAAGAGTGGATATTTTTGGTCTTGCTGCTCACCTGTTTGTTCTTGGCAGCAGTTTTAGCAAAGTATAGTGGAAAGATGAGCATAAAGTAGCTGGAGACTCTTCTACTGAGAATTTTCTGACACCTTCTATTTTTGTAGCAGACTCCTACTTTCTGTCAAACTCAACCGCTCAAGTTTCACAAAGGGAGTAATCTAACAGCTACAGCCCTGCACCTTGTCTGGCAATGTAAATAAAATTCCAAGCTTATGTTTCCCAGATATTTTTGGTGGTGGCTCCACAGCCAATAACTCTTTTGCTGGTCTCACACAGTCACCACCCACTTTATTTACCTCCATAAATCCACCCATCTGGTACGCTGCTACGCTTCTACAGCCTTCCCCACCTTCACGCATCAGCACATCCACCCCAAAACTGAAGGGTCTGTCCTCCCAAAAGAGAAACTAGACGTGGCCGGTAGGAACTGCTGTATGAAGGAAAATACAGGGAGTGCCCGACACCTACAATTATCCCTTTTATTCACCTGGAAACGTCACTGTCGTTTTAAAACTAGGGTGTTTTTCCTCAGTTTCTGGTGCCAAGGAGCCCCGAGGAAGGATCGCTGCTCAAGCACACGGGTACTTCGACGCCACCGTTGCCTCGCCCGCCGCCGGCTC
>NW_010204857.1:0-8372 GCF_000695765.1 Mesitornis unicolor | reverse complement strand
CCCCCCAAACCCCCTCTTAACCTTCTAGCAACTTTTTTGACTATGTCAATCAGGAAGAAAAGCTAAGATAGTGAAAATACTCAAACTCAATTTTTTCTGGAAAAAATAATACAGCAATCAGGTTCAAGTTCTGTTGCACCAGCAGACACATTTTCTTGAAGTGCAGTTTACGGAAGAGCTTGGTGGATTAGAGACCCTTGTTTTCCAGATCAGCATCATCTGTCCCTAAAATTATTTCACCGACTCCACTCAGACTGTTATCAAAACATCCAAACCATGCTCTAGATAAAGTGATAACACCTCCTGCTTTCATCCACATTTTGTTTTCTTCTTGCAGAATAACCCTTCATCCCACTTTGCCTTCACCACAGTAATCTCTACCTGGGGAATGGTTTTATGGGCAGCCTCACACACTTCCAATTCAGTTTAATCTCTCAGTGTAATAGTCTCATCCGCCCATTATTTGAGAGACACAGATACATTAACCCAAAGGTTTATCCAAAATTTGAATTCCAGTCTTCGGACAGGGTCTTCTTGCTACTCCAACCTGCACCCACCACAACATAATGAAGAATCTCTTCCTTTTTTTCAACCACAGCAACAAAAGGAAACAACAGCAAATATCTCCACTTTCAGATACTCACTAGTTATTTTCACCAGACAAAAACTGAGAATGAACCAGATGAAGGAGATGGAGTAATGGGTATGTCCTACAAAGGTGTTGCAAGATGAGTATGCGGTGGGAACGTGGCTGTTCATGAACCACAGTCCCCTTCTCACAATGGAAAGCCTAAGTGATCTATATTTTTTCATACTAGATGTAATTAACAAGTACCAGATGCTTTAAAAAACCCAACACAACAAAACAAACAAAATCCTGAAATTTTCAGTCATATTCTGATGACAGAGGATCAGTTGTTGAGAGAAACTGCTGTGTACTCCTTTGCAGAGGAGTGACCAGAACTTCCAGATTTTCCACTCTGTCTAAAATTGCAACCTGTGCAGAAAGCATTCTCCACCATAGGACAGACTTTCTCACTTTGGAGGGGGAAAAAAGACAAGAGAGTCCTTGCTTTCTTTTAGAAAAAGGATCTCCTTACCTTGAATTAATTCCCTTGAAAAACAGCTATTATACATAAAGTGTTAAAACTAAATTATAAAAATTGAAAAAACAGGCCTCAGTTAGATTCCTTGAGTAGTGGTAACAGGAAATAAATAATCATATTCCTGGTACACAAAATACAAGATGCATGCTTAATTCTCAGAAAATCCCACCTTTTAAAATATATTTAATAAAACATCAAAGCCTCCTATTACTTCAGAAATCCACACTAGATTCAAGCACTGATATGCAATTAAAAGAAAGAGCTAATTTCTGTAAGGAGGTGCTCTACTTTTAAAGACTTCTTTATGTAAGCAATATTTTTTTCCTTCAAATTCAAACCGTAACTGTGTGTTAACTGAAGAGTAAAATCTCTAGCTTGGCTTCAAAATGGCAATTTTAAGTCTTAATGACCTTCACATAGCACTTTGGAACATCAAATTAAAAAGATAAGCCTTTGAAAACTTTAAAATGTGGGTAAGAAGGAAATATTTGAATAAGTAATTATGAAGGCTAAAGAGAAGAATGATACATATCATCACTTAGACCATATTCAGAGAAATACATTAGTTCTTAGAGAATCAGTTGTTTTTAAAAAGACCAGTATTTGTATGAATGTGTGTTGCAGGTAATGAGCATATGTGTATCTAAAATTCCTAAAACTTCTACAAGGATAACGCTCAAGAAACAGTAGTGTTAGAGCCTCTGATTCAGCAAAGTGCTTTTGTTTCAGCATAATTAACCATATGAAGTCCCGCTCAAGTCAACTGTCTCACTCAAGAAGTGCTCTTGAAAATAACTACACATATGCCATAAACAGACGTCAGTTGGGTCAAATGCAATTTTTAAAAAATAAACAACAATATAAGTTTTAACATGCTAGCTCTAAGGATTGAGGACCTAGCTAATATAAAGTAAGAAAATAGTTCACTTCTTGAATACGTAGAGCTGAGTATTTCAGAGCTGCCTGTGAATTTTCCCGTGTAATTTTAAAAAGGCCAGTGACTTCAAATTCCCTAGAGGACTCTGGAAATTTCAGCCACAATTCCTAGAAAGGTAAAGTCAGCACTACTACAGTCTATTTTAAGGCACTGGGGGCACTGTGATTTGTTAAGACTTGCAAGTTGCAGCCTCCCTAAAATGAGATGTACATGCATGATATCCTAATAAACTGGCTTAAAAAACAGTCCATGCTGAACAACATTGCCATTCATAATTTAAGGCTGAAAAGGAAAGCAAAGAGATCCCTTTCTGTTGCAGTTCAAAGCAGAAACAAATACTTATTTCAGTCTGCAAGCTACTGTGCTGTCACAACTGCATGTAACTATAAAGTGTAACAAAAAAGGTTCTACATTTCTCAGTTAGGGGATCCTATGTATAGTTGGGTCATTTGGGGTTTTGGTAACAGTAGAGCTTTAACAGGGTTAACTAAATAAGGTTTTAATTGTGACCTCCAGGGATGTGTAAGCCACACTACCTCATCAGGATTTCCTGTATGTGTTCTTTTTTTTTTTTTTCACCTTTTTTATTTCTATGAACTTAAAACTGTTCTGAAAATAATGACTAGATTAAAAAAAAAAGAAAACAAAAAGAAAACAAAGGAGGAGGAGAAGAAAGATTGCTGTAGTTATGTAGTTAATCAATACCTTCCACATGAGAAACAGTGAGTTCTTACAATATTTATTTTGGGATGCAAAATCTACAAAAGCAATCTAAACTCTTCAAAGAAGGATAGTCTATTATCAGCCCATGCACTCAACCTTATGCCTAAAAATCATGTCATTGTGTATATCATATAAAAAATCCAAGCAGACAGGATTTCTCTAGTAACCTTAACAAGTTTTGAATGTCTTTACAGCGTGGGCTTAAATCTCCTCTACAAGGTCTGAGCTTTAAGTAAAGTTTGGTTTGTTTTTGGTGGTGGAGATAAAGCTGCATTGAGAGGGATGATTAGAAAAGAAAAACATTCTGCTTGATCTTAAAATGTAATGGATCAGATGTTTTTTCTACAGTTTGTCTGACTTTATTTGGTAAACTGAGATACCAAGTTATTTTATTATCTCGTATTTCTAAATTATTGCCAAGAGCCAAACTCCCTTCACAGAGTGGAAGCTGTACCTATTTACACCAGCTAAAGGAGTCTATCTAATAATATTTTTGAAGAGACATGAATGAACCACACATGAAAAAGAATGTGAAGTAGTGAATATAAATTTTGAATGCAGGGGCCCAGTTCCTTGATTTGAAGATGTAATAACAAAACTTTAGTTACTAGCCTAGAAATGAATAATTACAACACAGTCTAATTTTCAGTCTACTTGTGCCAATGTACCTCAACTTTGGGACTGCAGAGGGTTTAAGTCCAGATCAAATCCAAATTTTGCTGTTTGGTTAATAATTAGCATATTAATTCATGTTAACTTTACAGCAAACATAGCGTCATCGCTGAAAATCCTAATTACAGAATCAATAAAAATTGCAGCACGGTAATTGTCCCTCTCTGAGCCAAATCATTCATGGCTTCTCCTACATAATCTCATTGGGTTGCTCAGGCCTTCTCTCTCAGTCTCTTCTTCCAAATATGTGAGGATCATAGAGGTGAGGTGATTTCATCACTTCTTGGGAGGAAAGGAAAAAGAAAAAAAAAAAGAAAAGAAAAGAAAAAGGGGGGGGGGAGGAGCAAAACGTCTGCTAAAATCTGATTTCATTTGATTTACTCTCCGAGACTGTTTTTTATTAAATATGTTTGACTGCTATCTCTAATTAAATGTAGAATTAATTTTGGCAAACTAACCACAGATGCAGTTTATGCTCAATTTTATCAGACAGATTTATTTATAAGCTGTCAACTTCTTGAAAGACTTCATTTTGGAGCAGTTTTAAATTGCTAACAGTAGCTGTAAATGGGGCTACTGTTCTCTGGAAGACTAAAGAAGAAGTATGCTATAAATGTCCATTCCATCTGCGAGGAATCATAAAACAATCACATTCCTTTATTTTTTTTTCCTTCCCCCCCTCCCTTTCTTAGGACCTTTATTAAATTAGTTCAACTCAATTAAAAATAACTTCAAAAACATTTCAGGGCCCTTTGTTTCAGGGAATACTTGGAACTCTCTGCACGGAACGTCACCCTTTTAACTAATCCCTTTTGGGGAGCGGAGGAGAATAGTGGTATTGTGACTTCAGACAGTGCTTTCAAGGGTCTCTACTGTACCGAATTGAGGTCACCGCCAGACAATGCCCAACACCCAATAGCCATTCAGGCGTTCTTCACAACTCTATCAAACGTGCCTTTCTTTCTCGCGCGCGCTTTCTCTCATGGCAAAGTCACAGGACAATGGAGAAAGCCTTCAGCACCATTTATGGTCACCATATTTGCACATGACAAAGTCTATTCTTCCTGGTTTGCCAGTTCCGTGCTAAAAAAGAATGAATCCTGGATAGATTTTCCCACCATTACAGTTGTTCAAACTTAGCTCAGATTAAAAAAAGAAAACGCTAAAAACAACAAAAAGCCCATCTAAGAACAGTAAGTGCTGCTTGAAAGAGTAGCTACTCCAGTCCTTACTATTTTGGTATATAGGGAGAAGCTGCAGAGACAAAGTGGAAGATTAAATATGCTACATTATAGCCTGCATATGCGTGGCTGAGAATACAGTTCAGTGCAAAATGGAAACGAAGGATAAAACAGAAGCTATTATTTCTCATCGTATCATTTGCCATTAGCTGTATTAGAAAACTCTGTGTTTGAACAACGATGCAGAAGCTTGCATGCGCAATTTGGTTTTGCTTGGGAAGGTTTAACTGCTTCAGTTGCAAACAACAACAGCAGCAAATCAATTACTGCACATTTGCACTGGCTACTGCTGCTATTTCGGAAGATGTACCTCAGAAGTTTTACTCCTTCAACAGATGAGGATGAGAGAGAGACAGAGTGAGAACGTTGCACTAGATACGGCAAGCTTCCTGCCAGAAAGATCTTTATTTTAAATATGCGCTAGAGATACAGTATTCTTCACAGCCTAAAAAGATCTGAATGAAAATGCGCTGCTGTTTAAGAAGACTGTTTATAACCAGTACTTAACTTGACATTTGCACTGCCTCACCCACACACCTCCAAAACGCACACATATTTTTTTAGTTAATCAAAAATCATGAAACCCCCCCCACACCTTCCCGCCTGACAACAGGGAGCACAGCAACCTAATCTGCAGACAGTCAAATGCCATTAAACTCATCATTAGAGAATAATTTCAGAGTGTTTGCCCTATAATGAGACAACAGGTTTTCTTCATTTCTGTTTCTAACTCTTACGGCAAATTTTTTCTTCCACTTTGCACCATGCTGCTTTCATAGCATCAAGCTGCTGCAGACTCCTTCCCTCAAAAATGACCCACAGCCTTATGACACAAATCTCACTAGTGTTAAGAGCTGCTCCTGCACTGAAAAAGCGCTTCACTTTCCCCTCCTTGCCCCTCACACCACTGGGAGACAGCCATGGTGAGCAAACCTGAATGCTGCATGTACCCATCCCCAAAAGGTTCAGCATGCAAAGGGCATGGTCAGCCATATCTACAATATATGATCACTGAGGGCAGTGAAGAATTACAGAACAAGGGCTTCAACTAGATGGCTGCATGGTTGTTTTTCCACCAGGATCAAATATACTTTAAGTGAATTATGACACTAAGCCTCCCTGGAACAGTTATCCCAAGGAACTAGCATGATGCTAGGGACCAAATTCTGCTTTCACTCACAAGGAAAACAGACAAGTACTTAATCCCAACCCACTTTAGGAAATCTCCTAAGTATACGCTTAATTTTAGTTACCTTCCTCAGTATGAATGTTCATCTGAATCAGAGGCTAAACATCTGATTCAGGCTGAAACTAATGGTGTATTGATGTCTAGGAGAATCTCAGGATCCACCAGTAATGAGTTACTCATCTGGTAAACCTACAAGCTCTATGTATGAAAAGTTCTATAGAATGATAACCCATATTCTCAATATAAAAAAAATAACTATAGCATATTCTACTTAAACAGCAAAATGTATGTGTTGGAGTACTGACTCATGGGTTCCAGACATATGGAAAAGACAGCCAATTTTTAATACCACTAAGTTACTTCCAAATTTGCTCCCCACATTTTGATTGTACGCAGACCCAGAAATAAGTGAGTCAGTATCACTAGCGCATTCTTATTTGATTGAATAAAACTTAACTATCTGATCATACACATGAGCATCATCTATAGGCTGATGGCCAAGGGTTTCTGCCTACAAATGGCAGCCTACATCAAACTGCAGAAACAAATTAAGAGGCCAGAAAAAGGATTTTCTGAAAGTTTGTTGATCAATAGCATTTCTTTCTGTGTTTAAAAAAAAAATCAACAACAAAACCAAACCAAATAAAAAAATCACAACACAAAAAACACAAAAAAATTAAGTGCATTTAGAAACTCTCCAATGAAGAATACAAGAATAAAAAATCTACTACAAAAGCACATGATAACGCAGCACTTACCATGCATGTACTGCATTGAACCTGCCTTTAAAATTGCTCAGTTAGGTAAATACATGCTTAGGTATTTTCTTAACATGTTTTACTTGAGATTATTCACTTTTCATAATTAAAAATAAGACAATATCTTCAAGAGGTGGACTATATATGCTTTGGAAGCTTAATTTCTGGTGCTTCTATATTAGGTCTTTTAAGCGACATGTTCAATACTTCGTGGATAAGTTGACTTCGAAATCTCTCCTGAACACATGGCACAATGATAATTACTTAGTCTTACTCTGTGATCTACACTTTTAATAAATCAAAAATACTTATGGAAAAAGATGTGTTCAAGTCCACTAGGTTAATCTGGGTCCTAAAAGAAACTTTTGCAGCTAATGCTCCATCTAACCATCAAAAAACATACGCACAACAGAAAGAAAATACAGAAATAGATGGAGCACAACTCTAAGCACCCTTTATAAAGGAGTATTTTTTTTAGACACTAGTCTAAAATGGAGGAATCTGAAAACATTTACTCAAAGTACACAACCAGTCCTTTTACACTAAGCCCTGGATCACAACTCAATCTATCCCTGCTCGTAAGTAGCAGGGATGGAGTGGAAGATAAGCTGACACCACAGAGGAGAGGTGCTTATTTTCTTAGTCATTGCTGGTGCTGTGCATGCTCAGCCCTGAAGATGACTGCAGCACCTCCAGGTGATGGCCTCCTACTTCTGGCTTGAGAAGCTGAAATGCTTCATTCTGGAAAAAGCCACTGTCGGGTGGGCTGAGGAAGTATCATTTTCAAAGAAACTGCTGAATCTACCAAATCTGATATTATTTATTTTTATAATCAAAAGCTAATGTGAACCACATTCATATTCAAATCACGCCTGTTTTAAAAAAAGATGCAACAAATTAAAACTAATTACAAGTGAAATAAATAAAGTATACAGCCCTTCATCAAGACTGTAACTGTTTTTAGATTTCAGATTTAAATTCTCTTGTTTCAGACCCAACTCTTCTTCCCATTAGACGACAGCACTTAACAAGTGGGAGGAGACAAGAGTGAGAAGTCCAGCTTTGCCTTTTATTAGGAGATCTCTCTTTATCCTCAATTTTTTTCACCACCTGAAGTGCACATCATTAACTCAGCAACAGAACTGACTGGTTGAACAAATGTCTGATGTGAGGACACAGATCACTGATGATCTTCAGGCCAAAATTTATCACGCCTTTCTGTAGCTGCACATGTGCAGGGTAATTAGAGCATTGCTGGAAAAAAATCCCTCCACTCTTTACAGCTCATATCCTACAGGTATCTGAAAAAGCACCCTCTTTCTAAGGGCACATTGCAGCAGGGCAGGCAGAGGGAGGCAAGAGAGAAGACCTTGGACTGAGTATGTCTGTGCAGCTGCCAGGGAGTCTCCATCAGAAGCAGCATCATGCTTGAGCAAGGAAATGATGCTCAGTCAAGTCCCTCGGGTGATGGAAAGAGACTTTTCTTGGTGTCTCAGATGGGACTGTGGACAGTTTGCTACAAAAGAAGAACCCATAGCATAGACAGGTTTAAAGCAAGACTGAAGGGTAGCGTCTAAATCACAAGAAGCCATTAGGCAAGAGAGCGATAATGATGTCAGGTTTTCTACACCATTTAACATAATTCTTCTGAATGTTACCTACTTCTTTTTTCTTAAAAAAAAAAAATAAATATATATATATACACACACATATAGGGTTGCCCAAAAAGTAATTGTGTGGGGTTTT